>NW_025422352.1:0-184422 GCF_011764305.1 Mustela putorius furo | reverse complement strand
AAGCCCAATATGCTGTCTCTCCATCCAGCCACTGAAAGGCCTTACCTGAGGACTGGGCTCAGGCTGAGGGTCACAATGTGTGTTTGTTGCCAATGTGGCCCGCAGGCATGTGCGGGGCCTCATGGGCCCACTGGTTTTCAAGTACCTGAACCTTGGACAACATGCCAACCACAAGGTTTCTTGCCATGGGAGAAAGAGTTCTGATTCTGCATCATTTCAAAACACGGGCGTGATTGGAGAATAAGGTCTAGGTTCTGAAGCCTGAAAAACGCGATGTGGAGAAGAGATGACGTAGGCCAGGCGGGTACGTTGTGCTCAGTGTGAGGCAGGCTTACTGGGTTGAGGGCCAGGACGGTCCGGCTCAGACTTGTCTGAAAGGGATTAGTGCCCCAGTCGCTATATATGTGGGCTTACAGCCGATGGGTGTGGATACGTGCCGGTTGTCCTCATGGGGGGGGGATTCTGGATATACGGCCCAGAGGGCAGAATGTTCGTTCTTCTGGGAACAACAGGCCCAGTGGCTGCATTGTAGTTCGGGATTGCCCATACGTGGAGGGGCTTATGGGCCTGTAGTTCTGAGCGCAGGAAGTCTGTTAAGCCAACCCAAGCATCGGTTTCTAGGTGAGTTTTGGGCAGGTGAATATACCAGACCTGAATCAGAGAGATCGAGCATTGGAAGTACAGGGCGAGGATCAGACGACCACTTCAGGGTGCGACCATTCGGATCCTGATGGCCCCTTGTTGAAGGGGGGGGGCGTGGGCATCACTGAGGCCATCGGGGGTTTCCCGACTAATGGGGTGTGCGTGAGAAAGGACTACCAATGCAATAGATTCTTCGGCAGGACAATTGAGACCTGTTGGTTGGACTCCAGGAATTGTTAAGCTCCGAGGCAGCGTTATTAAGGATGGAGGGTGGGATAGCCCACCACGCATACTCCAATTGGCTCCAAGCAACAAAGATGCAGTTTCGATATGCTGGATCTGGGGGAGAGTAACCAAGGGATGGATGAGTTGAAATGGAACTCTGGAAGTTTGTGGATGTGTCCTAAATTTGATTTTGTGTCCTTGGGAACCTTGGAATGAAGGCGGGTGCACTGGGGCCTGAAGGGTTCTCCTAAAGAGGCTTTCACATAGCTCCATCGTGCAAGGTTCCCATGTGTTGATGAGATTTGTTCTGATGGGTGAGTCAAGAAACAGCCATATGCTGGTACTGAGAAATCCAGGCTCTGGGAGAGATGCCTGAAACCAAAGCAATGGATCCGATTAGGGCCTAGGGGCCTGTTCGTTCCTTTTTACTTCTGGGGATATCAGTCTACAAGGCTGAGTGCAGGTAGGATCTCAGATGGGCTCAGATTGCTCCTGTTTGTCCTGGGAAGCCACCACTATTGGGATGGCCTCGGGGACTTTGGAGTTTGATCCTATTAGTAGCGTTGTGGCCATTGGAATGGGCACAGATTCCCATGGAGAGGGCAAGTACAGAGTCCTCCCAAGCTTGGCTCCAGGGCCCTAAGCCTGTAGGCTGTGTAGGCCAGGGCTGTTTGGACAGTTGTCTGAAAACACAAACTCGGCTTATGTTTCGGGTCATGGTATGGCAGGACTGATCTACAGACCTGAGAGAGAACTCGTTGGGATATGAAAAAAGGGCGAGGGTGAGGCTCTTGCTCAAGATTGTGTCTCTGGGAATCGTTTGTCATCATGGTCGTGACAATTTCCGGGTGTGATTTCATGGGAAATGGGCACGGAGTCTTATCTCTCTGGGGGTTGAACCGTCAAGAGTTGGAGGTCATCTGTGGGAGGAAGAAGGTCCGTTGTTTTCTGTTGTTAGTGATTTGTTTTGTTTTGTTTTTCAACACTCAGGTGATCCCTTTCAAAGGAAGGGAGGATTCCCAGAATAGAGCCATTGGGGGAGGGGCGGGACGGGGACAACCAGAAATCTGGTTAAAAATTGGGGACCTAAGGGAATGTCAAGCACATTATGGACATCTAAATATGGGCAAGCCACGAGAGGACGTACTAGAGGGGACAGGGAATCACGCTTGAGGGTTCACAATGCGTGTTGTATTATGCCCTCGTCGCACTCAAGACCTTATCTCCAAATCTCTCACGGCCCGGATGTTTGTTTTGATAATGATGCAGAAAATAAGAACTCTTCCCCATGGCAGAAGAAAAAAACCTTGTTGTGGGCATGTTGTCCAAGGTTCAGTGTACTGTGTGAAAACCAGTGTGGCCCATGAGGCCCCTCCCCATTGTCTTGGCGGGCCAACATTGGTCACACAAACCACAACAGTATGTGACTTCTGTGACCTCCAGCTGAGCCCAGTCCTCAGGTAAGGTCTTCAGTTGGTGCTGGAGATGAAGAGACAGCATATTGTGCTGGCTTGCTCAGCCCCCAGGCCCCCAATTATTAACCATTAGTTCGGGTTGTCCCTTCAATTCTTCCCCAGGGCTCTGCTTTGGAATTCCTCGTTTTGATGGGACCACGTGATTGTAACAACCCTGAACGGAGTCCTCCATCCAAACAGATTTTGACGAAAAACAATTGGGATCGGGCCAAAATCCACAGAGAGCAAGATTCGTCCATGGCCCATGAGGCCTCCTCGACCATTACCACGGCCATCGCTGAAACAAAAATCCAGAGACAAAAAGGGAGCAAGCGCCTCAGACTCGCACTTTCTTCATATCCTGATGATGTCTTCTCATGGTTTGTAGATCGGGACATGCCATACCTACGTCCCCAAAATAAGCTGAAGGCTGAGTTGTGTTTTCAGACTTCTGTCCTCCAAAAAGTCCTGGGCCCCACACACCATCCAGGCTGGGGGACCCTGGAGTCACACAATAGGTCGTGTGCCTACCCAATCCATGGAAATTCTGCCCCTTCCATTGTCCAAAATCGTACAAATAGGAGAACCCTCCAAAGTCCCCTGAGGCCATCCCAATAGTATAGGTCGCCCGGGACTAAAAAGTTCAAGTCTGACACCAGCTGAGCATCTCCCTCGCGTTCATACCCTTGATGGATGTCCCCAGAGAAGAAGATGAACCCAGACAGGACCCAAGGCCAAAAATCGGATTCATAGCTTTGGTTTACAGGCATGTCTCCTCAAAACCACCCTGGTTTCCAATAACAGCATTGGGGGATTTTCCTGAGGCACCCATCAGAACCAAAACTCGTCTCCACAAAGGAAACTTGTTGCATGGGAAGCTATGTCAAAGCTGAGGAGAATACTCAGGGTACCCGGTGCCACCGCCCCACCATTCCAAGGCCCTATGACAAACACAAACGACACACATTAGACCCATCCTCAGGAAAGTTCATTTCAACTCAGCCCACCCCGGTTGCTCCCGCAGGAGCCATCAGATCTAAACTGTCTTGTCCCTAGGAGACAATTGGAATGCGAGGCGGGCTTCCAAGGTCACGACTCATCCATATGGGATGTCATGGAGCTGTCCAACAGGTCTCAATTTTCACGCAGAAGAAGGAATACTTGGAGGGGGCATCCCACCACTCCCAACGTGCGAAAACCTCCACGCTCGAGAATCCGCTCCCTTCATGAAGGGGCCGTCATGAACAGAAAAATCCAAGCTGAGCCAACGTCTGATCCCGCGCTCTGACTTCAGAAGCATGACATATTGCTTCAGATCTTCAGGGGGTACATGCTGTGCCCTCGCCCTGAAAACCCAAGTCTCTAGCTTGTGTTCTCAGACTTCCATCCTCACACTCCTGGCCCCGAAGCCTACAAGATTGGCAATTCCGGACCATCATTTGCAGCACTCTACCTTGCCCTCTAGAAAAAATATATTTCTATAATGAGCTGCCCGCGGGCACATTAAATGAGAATAAACCTATACACGGCACTCGAATGTACCAAAATTATATAGTCTAACCCTGGGCAGTAATGCACTGTCTGACACAACCCTGAGCCAGGGACCTCCTGAGCAACACCCAGACCGCTGACCGCACACTGAGCACATCAGACCCCCGCCATGGCCTTAGGTCATCAATCTCTGCCCTACCTCAGTTTTTCAGGCTTCAGAACCTAGACCCTTATCTCCAATCACTACCCAGGGGTGGGGTGATGTGATTGCAGAAATCAGAAACTCTTCCTTACCCATGGCAAGAAAAACTTGTGGGTTGGCATTGTTGTCCTAACGTTCAGTGTAGGAGAAACCAGCATTCACCCTGAGGTCCCGCCCATTCTTGAGTGCAACGAGGGCATAAACACGCAATTGTGACCTTCAGCGTGAGTCCTGTCCTCTAGTACGTCCTCACAGTGGCTGGACCACCATTAGATGTCATAATGGGCTTGACATGTCCCTAGGGCCCCAATTTTTTAACCAGATTTTTGGTTGTCCAGTCGCCCCTCCCCCAGGGCTCTACTCTGGAATCCCTCATTTGGTGGGACACCTGAGGGTTGAAAAACAAAACAAAACAAATCAACAACAACAACAACAAAGGACTTCTTCCATCCCACAGAGTGACCCCAAACTCCTTGGACGGGGCCAAACCCCAGAGAGTAAGACTCGTCCATTTCCCATGAAGTCACCCGGAAATTTCACGATCATGAGTGACACAATATCTAGAGACAAAAACTTGAGCAAGAGCCTCACACTCGCCCCTTTTTTCATATCCCGAAAAGTGTTCTCCTCATGGTCTGAAGATCAGTCCTGCCATACCTATGACCTGAAACATAA
Organism: Mustela putorius furo; assembly: GCF_011764305.1. Lineage (NCBI taxonomy): Eukaryota > Metazoa > Chordata > Mammalia > Carnivora > Mustelidae > Mustela > Mustela putorius. Next base: position 179,733 of record NW_025422352.1, on the reverse strand, counting down.
GCCGAGTTTGTGTATTCAGACAACTGTCCCAAACAGCTCTGGCCTACACACCCTACAGGCTCAGGCCCTGGAGCCAAACCTGACGACTGTGCTTGCCCTCTCCAAGGGAATTGTGAGTGCCCATTCCAATGACTACAACCCTACTAATAGGATCAACCTCCAAAGTCCCTGAGGCCATCCCAATATTTGTGGCTTCCCAGGACAAACAGGGGCAATCTGGGCCCATCTGAGCACCTACCCGCACTCAGACCCGTAGACTGATGACCCCAGAGGTAAAAAGGAATGAACAGGCCCCCTAGGCACATATCGGAATCATTGCTTTGCTTTTCCAGGCATCTCTCCTCAGAGCCTGGATTTCAATAACAGCATATGGCTGTTTCTAGACTCACCCATCAGAACAAATCTCATCAACACATGGGAAACTTGCACGATGGAGCTGTGTGAAAGCCTCTCTTTAGGAGAACCTTCAGGGCCCCAGTGCCACCCCGCTTCATTCAAGGGTCTCCATAGACACAAAATCATATTAGGACACATCCACGGGAGAGTCCATTTCAACTCAGCCTCCTCGGTTGCTCCCCCAGATCCAGCAGATTTAACAATGTCTTGTTGCTTGGAGACAATTCAAATGCGAGGTGTGCTACCCAGCCATCCATCCTCAGAACCCTGCTCGGAATCGTTGTCCTGGGGCCAAGAAACAGGTCTCAATTGTCCTGCAGAAGAATCTTTGCAATTGGGAGCTTCTCACAACTCCCATTGTGGGAAAACCCCCATGGCCTCTTGATCCAACCCCCTTCAAGAAGGGGCCATCAGGGACAGAATGTCCAACCTGAGTGATCCTCTGATCCTCGCCCTGACTGCAGATGCACGAAATCTCGATTCAGGTCTGTAGATTGTGCCTTCCATATCCTCACCCAGAAACCTAGGCCTAGCTTGGGTTCTCAGACTTCCGTCCACAGACTACTGGCCGACAAGCCCTCCAGTTTGGCAATCCAGATCTACAATGCAGCACTCTGCCTGCCCTCCAGAAGAAAAACATTGCCCTCTGGGGATACCCAGAAACCGCAAATGAGGATCAACGGGGCACGCCATTCTGCTGTACCCCAAATATATAGGCTGACCTGGGCACTAATGTCCTTTCTGACACAGCCAGTGCATGGACCTCCTGAACACACCCAGACAGATGGCCGCACACTGAGCACAACGGACCCGCCATGGCCTTACGACGTCATCTCATCTCAACCTCGGTTTTCAGGCTTCATAACCTAGACCTTATTTCAAATCACGACCCGGGTTTGAAAATGATGCAGAAATCAGTACTCTTTCCCCATGGCAAGAAACCTTGTGGTTGGCATGTTGTCCAAGGTTCACTGTAGTTGAAACCAGTGTGGCCCATGAGGCCCCACCCATGCTTGCGGGCCACATTGGTCATAAACACACATTGTGACCATCAGCCTGAGCCCAGTCCTGATGTAAGGCCTCTCAGTGGCTGGATGGAGAGACAGCATATTGGGCTTGCCATGCCTCTAGGCCCCAATTTTTATCCGTAGTTCGGGTTGTCCCTTCACTCTTCCCCAGGGCTCTGCTTTGGAATTCCTCTTTTGATGGGACACCTGGGTAACTAACCTGACAGGAGTCCTCCCATTAAACAGATTGATGAAAAACAATTGGGAATGGGCCAAGTCCACATAGAGCAAGATTCTTCCATGGCCCATGAGGCCTCCCCAACATTCCACGGCCCATCGCTGATACAAAATCCAAGACAAAAAAGCTGAGAACGCACCTCAGAATAGCTCATTCTTCATATCCTGAAGAGTTCTTCAGATAAGAACCTACACGGCACTCGAATGCACCCAAAATATATAGTGTAACCTGGGCACTAATGCACTGTCTGACAACCTGAGATCGGACCTCGAACCAAAACCCAGACAGCTGACCACACACTGAACACATCTGACACGCCATGGCCTTAGGTCATCATCTCTTCCCTACCTCAGTTTTTAGGCTTCAGAACCTAGACCTTATCTCCAATCACTGCCCAGGGGTGACTGTGATGCAGAAATCAGAACTCTTCCTTACCCATGGCAAGAAACCTTGTGGTTGGCATGTTGACCAACGTTCAGTGTAGGAGAAACCAGCATTCAGCCTGAGGACCCACCATTCTTGAGTGCGACGAGGGCATATACACGCATTGTGACCCTCAGCGTGAGTCCTGTCCTCTAGTACGTCCTCTCAGTGGTTGAACCATTAGATGTCATAATGGGGTTAACAAGTCCCTAGGCCCCAATTTTTAACCAGATTTCTGGTTGTCCATCGCCCCTACCAAGGGCTCTACTCTGGAATCCCTCATTTGGTGGGACACCTGAGGTTGCAAAACAAAACAAAACAAATCAACAACAACAGAACAACGGACTTCTTCCATCCCACAGAATGACCCCAAACTCTTTGGACGGGGCCAAACACCCAGAGAGTAAGACTCGTCCATTTCCCAAGAAGTCACCCGGAAATTTCACACCATGTGTGACACGATATCCAGAGACAAAAACTTGAGCAAGATCCTCACACTCGCCCTTTTTTCATATCCCGAAGAGTTCTCCTCATGATCTGTAGATCAGTCTTGCTACCTATGACCCGAAACATAAGCCGAGTTTGTGTTTTCAGACAACTGTCCAAACAGCCCTGGCCTACACACCCTACAGGCTCAGGCCCCTGGAGCCAAACCTGAACGACTGTGCTTGCCCTCTCCAAGGGAATTGTGTGTGCCCATTCCAATGACCACATCCCTACTAATAAGATCAACCTCCAAAGTCCCTGAGGCCATCCCATATTTGTGGCTTCCCAGGACAAACAGGCGCAATCTGGGCCCATCTGAGCACCTACCGGCGCTCAGACCCGTAGACTGATGTCCCCAGAGGTAAAAAGGAACGAACAGGCCCCTAGGCACATATCGGATCCATTGCTTTGGTTTCCAGGCATCTCTCCTCAGAGGCCTGGATTTCAATAATAGCATATGGCTGTTTCTTGACTCACCCATCAGAACAAATCTCATCTACACGTGGGAAACTTGCACGACGTAGCTGTGTGAAATCCTCTCTTTAGGAGAACCCTTCAGGGCCCCAGTGCCACCGCTTCATTCCAAGGTCCCCATAGACACAAAATCATATTAGGACACATCCACGGGAGAGTCCATTTCAACTCAGCCTCCTCGGTTGCTCCCCCAGATCCAGCAGATCTAACCTGTCTTGTTGCTTGGAGACAATTAGAATGCGAGGTGGGCTACCCAGCCTTCCATCCTCAGAACCCTGCTCAGAATCGTTGTCCTGGAGCCAACCAACAGGTCTCAATTGTCCTGCAGAAGAATCTTTGCGGTTGGGAGCTTCTCACAACTCACATCGTGGGAAAACCCCCATGGCCTCGTGATCCACCCCTCCTTTTAGAAGGGGCCATCAGGGACAGAATGTCCAACCTGAGCGATCGTCTGATCCTCGCCCTGACTGCAGATGCACGAGGTCTCGATTCAGGTTGTAGATTGTGCCTTCCATATCCTCACCCAGAAAGCTAGGCCTAGCTTGGGTTTTCAGACTTCCGTCCTCACACTACTGGCCCACAAGCCCTCCAGTTTGGCAATTCAGAACTACAATGCAGCGCTCTGCCTGCCCTCCAGAAGAAACACATTGCCCTCTGGGGCTACCCAGAAACCCCAAATGAGGATCAACCTAAACGCCATTCTGCTATACCCCAAATATATAGGCTGACTTGGTCACAATGCCCTTTCTGAAACAGCCAGAGCCCGGACCTCTTGCCCCCCCCCCCCAGACAGCTGGCCACACACTGAGCACATCGGACCTGCCATGGCCTTAGGTCGTCATCCCTTCTCAACCTCGGTTTTCAGGCCTCAGAACCTAGACCTTATCTCCAATCACGTCCCGGGTTTGAAAATGATGCAGAAATCAGAACTCTTTCCCCATGGCAAGAAACCTTGTGGATGGCACGTTTTCCAAGATTCAGTGTAGTGGAAACCAGTGTGGCCCATGGGGCCCCAACCATGCTTGCGGGCCACATTGGTCACTAACACACATTGTGACACCTCAGCCTGACCCCAGTCCTCAGGTAAGGCCTCTCAGTGGCTGGATGGAGAGACAGCATATTGGGCTTGCCATGCCCCTAGGCCCCAATTTTTAACCGTAGTTCAGGTTGTCCCTTCACTCTTCCCCAGGGCTCTGCTTTGGAATTCCTCTTTTCGTGGGACACCTGATGTAACAAACCTGAAAGGAGTCCTCCCATCCCACAGATTGACGAAAAACAATTGGGATTGTGCCAAATCCACAGAGAGCAAGATTCGTCCATGGCCCGTAAGGCCTCCCCAACATTCCAAGGCCATCGGTGATACAAAATCCAGAGACAAAAGCCTGAGCACGCACCTCAGAATCACTCATTCTTCATATCCTGAATAGTTCTTCAGATCAGAACCTACACGGCATTCGAATGCACCCAAAATTTATAGTCTAACCTGGGAACTAATGCACTGCCTGCAATCTGAGCCCGGACCTCTTGACCAACACACAGACAACTGACTACACACTGAGCACCTAAGACCCGCCATGGCCTTAGGTCATCATCTCTTCCCTACCTCAGTTTTCAGGCTTCAGAACCTAGACCTTATCTCCAATCACTGCCCAGGGGTGACTGTGATGCAGAAATCAGAACTCCTCCTTTCCCATGGCAAGAAAACTTGTGTTTGGCATGTTTCCAACGTTCAGTGTAGGAGAAACCAGCATTCACCCTGAGGCCTCGCCCATTCTTGAGTGCGACGAGGGCATAAACACGCATTGTGACCCTCAGCGTGAGTCCTGTCCTCTAGTATGACCTCTCAGGGGCTGGACCATTAGATGTCATAATGGACTTGACATGTCCCTAGGCCCCAATTTTTAACTAGATTTCTGGTTGTCCAGTCGCCCCTCCCCAGGGCTCTACTCTGGAATCCCTCATTTGGTGGGGCATCTGAGGTTGAAAAACAAAACAAAACAAATAAACAACAACAGAACAACGGACTTCTACCATCCCACAGAATGACCCCAAAATCATTGCACGGGGTCAAAACCCCAGAGAGTAAGACTCGTCCATTTCCCATGAAGTCACCCGGAAATTTCACGACCATGAGTGACACGATATCCAGAGACAAAAACTTGAGCAAGATCCTCACACTCGCCCTTTTTTCATATCCTGAAGAGTTCTCCTCATGGTCTGTAGATCAGTCCTGCCATACCTATTACCCAAAACATAAGCCGAGTTTGTGTTTTCAGACAACTGTCCAAAGCGTTGGCCTACACACCCTACAGGCTCAGGCCCCTGGAGCCAAACATGAAGACTCTGCTTGCCCTCTCCAAGGGAATTGTATGTGCCCATTCCAATGGCCACAACCCTACTAATAGGATAAACCTCCAAAGTCCCTGAAGCCATCCCAATATTTGTGGCTTCCCAGGACAAACAGGGGCAATCTGGGACCATCTGAGCACCTACCGGCACTCAGACCCGTAGACTGATGTCCCCAGCGGTGAAAAGAAACGAACAGGCCCATAGGCACCTATCGGATCTATTGCTTTGGTTTCCAGGTATCTCTCCTTAGAGATCCTTAGAACCCTTAGAACCCTCGGCACTCAGACCCGTAGACTGATGTCCCCAGAGAGAAAAAGGAACGCACAGGCCCATAGGCACCTATCGGATCTATTGCTTTGGTTTCCAGGCATCTCTCCTTAGAGATCCTTAGAACCCTTAGAACCCTGCTCTTGCGTCTTTCCTTATGGGACATCCTTAAGCCATCCAACAGGTGTCGAATGTCCCACAGGAGTCCTTGTTCATGGACCACCTCACAACTCATATCATGGAAAGCTTCCAAGGTCACATGATGCCCCCAATCTTCATGAAATCGGATCATGGAAAGAAACTCCAACCTGAGCCAACGGCTGATCCTCGCCTTGACTTCAGATGCACGAGATCTTGATTAAGCTCTTCAGAGTGCACCTGCTGTGCCCTCACCCCAAAACCTAAGCATACCTAGTGTTCTCAGACTTCCGTCCTCAATCTCCTGGACCACACGCCCTCCATTTTGGGATTTCCGATGACACAGTGCTGCACTCTGCCTGCCTCTAGAAGAAAAAACGTTGCCCTATGGGTCTACCCAGAAACCTCAAATGAGGATAAACCTGCATGCCACTCAACTGTACACCAATTATATAGTCTGGCCTGTGCAATAATGCCCTGTCTGACACAACCTGAGGCCTGAAATCCCAAACCGACACCCAGAGAGCTTGCTGTACACTGAGAACATCTGAACCGCCATGGCCTTAGGTTGCCATCTCTTTCCAACCTGGTTTTCAGGATACAGAAACCTAGACCTTATCTCTACTCATTTCCCATGGGTGAACGTGATGCAGAAATCATAACTCCTCCTTCCCTTTCGCCAGAATCTTGTGGTTGGCATCTTATCCAAAGTTCAGTGTAGGACCCCTGTAGGGCCTACAGGAGTAGTAGTAGGGCCCCTGAGGGTAGTGTAGGGTCCCTGGGGCCCTGCCCATGCTTAAGAGCTGCGGTGGGCACAAACACACATTGGGACCCTCAGTTTGAACCCTGTCCTCAAGGAAAGCCTCTCAGTGGCTGGACCATGAGCCCGCATATGGGGCCTGCCATGCCCCAAGTCACCCAATCTTAACCAGAAGTAGAGACATCTAGTCACCCCTACTCAGGGCTCTGCTCTGGAATCCCTCTTTGGTGGGGACATTTGAGGTAAGTAAACACAGAAAGGATTCCTCCCACCCACAGAATGACCCCAATCACTTGGGATCAGGCCATCCCCAGAGAGAAAGACTCCTCCATGGCCCATGAGGCCAGCCCGACATTCCACGGCCACTATTGACACAAAATCCAGAGACATAAGCCTCACCCTTAGGTCATAGCCCAAAAAATTCTCCTCATAGTCTGTAGATCGGGCCTGCCATACCTACGTCCCCAAACCGTGTATTCAGACTTCTATCCTGACATCCCTGTCCCACACACCCTCCAGGCTGAGGCCCCTGGAGCCACACCTCAGGACTGTGCCTGCCCTCTCCAAGGAAATTCTTCCCATTCCATTGGCCACAACCCTACAGATTAGGAGAAACCTCCAAAGTCACAGAGGCCATTCCAATAGTGTAGGCCGCCCAGTACAAAGAGGGGTGATCTGTCACAAGCTGAGCAACGACCTCAACTCACCCGAAGACAGATATCCCAAGAGAAAGGTATTAAACTGGACAGGCCCCTAGAACGTAATTGGTTCCATTGCTTTTGTTTCTAAGCATCTCTCCTCAGAGGCCCGTTTTCCAATACCAGCATATGGGGGATTCCAGAGATACCAATCAGAACAAATCTTGTCTCCACATGGGAAACTTATCCTTTGGAGCTATGTAAAAACCTCCAGTTAGGAGAAACCTTCAGGTAACCGGAGCCACCGCCCTATTCCAAGGTCTCCATGGACACAAACGTGCATTATGACCATTCGGCAGGAGAGTACATTTCAACTCAGCCCCGTTGATTACTCCCCCAGAGCCAGAATATCAAACCTGCCTTGTCGCTAGGAGACAACTTGAATGCAAAGCAGACTCTCTAGGCATCCATCGTTGGAATCCTGCTCAGGCGCCCTTCCATATGGGATGTCCTGGGAGCCTTCCAACAGGTCTTGACTGTCCTGCAGAAGGAATCCTTGCAGATTGGAGCATCTCACAACTCCTAACGTGGGAAAACCTACATGGCCTCATGAGATGCTCCCCTTTATAAAGGGGCCATCATGGACAGAAACTCCAACCTGAGCCAACTTCTGATCCATTGCTTTGGTTTCTATGTATCTCTCCTCAGAGGCCTGGTTTCCAATATCAGAATATGGGGGTTTCCTAAGGAAACAATCAGAACAGATTTCATCTCCACATGAGAAACTTGCTCTTGGAGCTGTGCCAATACCTCAGGTTAGGAGGATCCTCCAGGGCGCTGGCACCATGGCCCAATTCCAAGGTCGCCAAGGACACAAACTTACATTATGATCCAACCTCAGGAGAGTCCATTTCAAACCAGCCCCCTCGGCTGCTCACCCAGAGCCAGCAGATCAAACCTGCCTTGTCACTTGGAGACAGTTGGAATGCGAGGTGGGCTGCCCAGGCATCCATCCTTAGAACCCTGCTCTGGAGAATTTCTTTATGGGACGTCTTGAATCCAACCAACCTGTCTTGACTGTCTCACAGAATGAATCCTTGTGGTTTGAAGCATCACACAATCCCACTGTGAGAAAACCTCCATTTCCTCATGATGCCCCACACCTTCATAAATGGGCCATCATGGACAGAAACTCCATCCTAAGCCAAAGTCTGATCCGCGCCCTGAATTCAGAAGCACGAGATCTCGATTCAGCACTTGAGAGTGTGCCTTCTGTGCCCTCGCCCCGAAACCGAAGCCTAACTTGTGTTCTCAGACTTCCGTCTTCACAATCCTGGCCACACCGCTCCAGTTTGGCAATTCCGGAGACACAATGCAGCACTCTGCCTGCCCTCCAGAAGAAAAATGTTGCCCTATAGGGCTAACCTGAAACCCCAAATGAGTAACAACCTGCATGCCACTCGACCATACCCCAATTATACAATCTAGCCTGAGCACTAAAGCCCTGTCTGACACAGCCTGAAGGCAGACCTCCAGTCCAACACCCAGACAGCTGGCCGTACACTGAGCATATCAAACCCACAATGGCTTTCGGCCATCATCTCTACCCAACCTCAGTTTTCACCTTCAGAACCTAGACCTTATCTCCACTCACTGCTCAGGAGTGAACGTGATACAAGAATCAGTACTTCTCCTTCGCCATGGCCAGAAACCTTGTGGTTGGCATGTTGTCCAATGTTCATTGTAGGAGAAAGCAGCATGGACTATGAGGCCCCACCTATCCCTGAGGGCTACAATTTGCACAAACACACATTGTGACCCTCAGCGTGAGCCCTATCCTCATGTAAAGCCTCTTAGTGACTGGAACAACAGCCCACATATGGGGCTTGCCAAGCCCCTAGTCCCCCAATCTCAACCAGAGTTAGAGATGTCTAGTCACCCCTACTCAGGGCACTGCTCTGGAATCCCTCTTTGGTGGGACACCTGAGGTAAAAAAAAAAAAATACAGAAAGGACTCTTCCCATCCACAGAATGATCCCAATAACTTGGGATTAGGCCAAATCACCAAAGAGAGACTTTTCCATGGCCCTTGAGGACACCCTGACATTCCACGGCCACCGGAGGCACAAAATCCAGAGACAAAAGCCAGAGCAACGCCATATACTCGCCCTTTGTTCATAGCCCGGAAAATTCTCACGGTCTGTAGATCGAGCCTTATATATACATCCCCAAACCTAAGCTGAGTTTGTGTTTTCACACTTCTGTCCCCACAGTCCTGGCCCACACACCATCCAAGCTGGGGCCCCTGGAGCCACACCTGAGGACTGTGGCTTCCTTCTCCAGGGGAATTCTGCCATTTCCATTGGCCACAACCCTATAGATTAGGAGAAACCTCCAAACTCCCCGAGGCCATCCCAATAGTGTTGGCTGCCCAGGACAAACAGGGATGATCTTTCACAAGTTAGGAAACTACCTCCACTCAGACCCAGAGACAGATATCCCCATAGAATAAGATTGAACTGGACAGGCACTTAGGCCCTAATCAGATCCATTGCTTTTGTTTCCAGGCATCTCTCCTCAGAGGCCTGGTTACCAATACCAGCATATGGGGGATTACTGAGGCACTCATAGAAAAATCTTGTCTCCAAATAGGAAATGTACTCTTTGGAGCTCTATAAAAACCTCTGTTTAGGAGAATCTTTCAGGTCCCCGGATCAAGCGCCCCATTCCAAGGTCTCCATGGACTTAAACCCACATTATGATCTATCCTCGGTAGAGTCCATGTCAACTCATCCCCCTTGGTTTCTCCCCCAGGGCCTGCAGATCAAACCTGCCTTGTTGCTAGGAGACAACTAGAATGGGAGGCGGGCTGCCCAGGCATCCATCCTTAGAACCCTACTCTGGAGTCGTTCCATATGGGACATCCTAGAGCCATCCAACAGGTCTCAAGTGTCCCACAGAAGGAATCTTTGCTGTCTGGTGCATCTCACAACTCCCATTGTGGGAAAATCTTCATGGCCTCTTGAGACGCTCCACTTTATAAAGGGGCCATCATGGACAGAAACTCCAACCTGAGCAAACGTCTGATATTCGCCCTGGCTTCAGGTGCATGAGATCTTGATTCAGGTCTGCAGAGTGTGCCTTCTGTGCCCTCACCCCAAAAACTAAGCCTAGCTTGTGTTCTCAGACTACCATCCTCACACCCCTGACCCAAAAGCCCTACAGTTTGGCAATACTGGGGCCACAATGCAGCACTCTGCCTGCCCTCCAGAAGAAAAAACGTGCCTTATGGAGCTACCTAAAAACCCGAATGAGGATCAACTGAACGCCACTCGACTGCACCCCAAATATACAGTCTACCCTGTCTAATGCCCTGTCTGACACAGCATGAGCCCACACCTCCAGACCTACGCTCAACAGCTAGCCACACACTGAGCTCATTGTACCCATCAGGTCCTTAGGTCTTCATCTCTTCCCAACCTCGGTTTTCGGGTTTCAGAACCTAGACCTAAACTCCAATCACTGTCCAGGGGTGTACGTGATGCAGAAATCACAACTCTTCCTTCGCCATGGCCGGAAACCTTGTGGTTGGCATATTCGCCAACGTTCAGTGTAGGAGAATCCAGCGTGGCCCATGAGGCCCTTCCCAGGCTTGAGGGCCTTGTTGGGAACAAATAGGCATTGTGACCCTCAGCATGAGCCCTGTCCTCAAGGAAGACCTCTCAGTGTCTGAATCAGGAGCCCACATGATGGACTTGCCATGCCCCTAGGCCCCCAAACTTAAACAGAGGTGGGGTTATCCAGTTGGCCCTACCAAGGACTCTGCTCTGGAATCCCTCTTTTATTGGCACACATGAGGAACATAAAATAAAATAAAAAAACAGAAAGGACACCTCCCATCCCACAGAATGTACACAAACTCTTGGGATTGGGTCAAATCCTCAGAGAAGGAAAGCCGTCCACAACCCATGAGGCCACGCCAGCATTCGACCCACATTGTTGACACAAATCCAGAGACTAAACCTGAGCAAGCACCTCAAACTCACCCTTTTTTCATATCCCGAAGTGTTATCACGGTCTGTAGATTGGGCGTGCCATACCTATGTCCCCAATCCTAAGCGGAATTTATGTTTTCAGACTTCTGTCCCCACAGGCCTGGCCCACACACTCTCAAGGCTAGGCCCCTAGAGCCAAACTCAGAACTGTGCCTGCCCTCTCCAGGGGATTTCTGCCCATTCCATTGGCCACAACCCTATACATTAGGAGAAACTCCAAAATCCCGAGGCCATTCCCAATATTTTAGGCTGCCCAGGACAAACAGGGGCGATCTGACACAAGCCGAGCAACTACCTCCCCTCAGATCCATAGACACGTATCCCCAGGAAAGAGATTAAACCGGACAGGCACCTAGGCCCTAATCATATCCATTGCTTTTGTTTCCAGGCATCTCTCCTCAGAGGCCTGGTTTCCAATACCAGCATATGGGAGATTCCTTAGGCACTCATAAAAACAATTCTCTTCTCTACATAGGAAACGTACTCTTTAGAGCTCCATCAAAACCTCCGGTTATGAACATCCCTCAAGGCCCCGGGATCAAGCACCCCATTCCAAGGTCTCCATGGACACAAATGCACATTATGACCCATCCTCAACTCACCCATTTCAACACACACCCGCCTCGGTTACTCCCCTAGATCCAGCAGATCGAACTTGCCTTGGCGCTATGAGACACCTGGAATGGGAGGCAGGCTGCCCAGGCATCCATCCTTAGAACCCTGCTCTGGATAACTTCCTTATGGGATGTCCTGGAGCCATCCAGCAGGTCTCGACTGTCCCACGGAAGGAATCATTGCGGTTTTGAGCATCTCACAATTCCCATCGTGGGAAAACCTCCATGGCCTCGTGACACCCTCCCCTTCATGAAGGGGCCGTCATGGACAGAAACTCCAACCTGAGCCAACGTCTGCTCCTAGCTCTGTCTTCAGGTACACGGGATCTCGAATCATCTCTGCAGAGGGTTCCTGCCGTCCCCTCACCCCGAAATCTAAGTCTGGCTTGTGTTCTCAGAATTTTTTCCTCTCACTCGTGGCCCACAAGCCTTCCAGTTTGGGAATTCTGGAGCCACTATGTGGCACTGTGTCTTCCTTCCAGAAGAAAAACGTTGTCCTCTGGGGCTACCCAGTAACCACAAATGAGCACCAACATGCACGAAACTCGACTGCACCCCAATGATACAGTCTATCCTGGGCACTAATTCCCTGTGTGCCACAGCCTGAGCCTGCACCTCCCAACCCACACTCAACAGCTGGCCGAACACTGAGCACATCAGTCACACCATGGACTTAGGTCTTCATCTCTTCCCAACCTCAGTTTTCAGGCTTCAGAACCTAGACCTTAAATCCAATCACAGTCCAGGAGTGAAAGTGTTGCAGAAATTAGAACTCCTTCTTCCCCATGGCCAGAAAACTTGTGCTTGCCATATTGTGCAACGTTCAGTGTAGGAGAAACCAGCATGGTACATTAGGCCACGCCCTGACTTGAGGGGCTCCTTGGGCACAAAAACACATTGTGAAACTCAATGTGAGCCCTATGCTCAACGAAGGCCTCTCAGTGTCTGGACCAAGAGCCCACATAAGGGGCTTGCCATGTTCTTAGGTCCCAATGTTAACCAGAGTTCTGGTTGTCCAGTCGCCCCTCCCCAGGACTCTGCTGTGGAATCCCTCTTTTGGTGGTCCACCTGAGGAAAAAAAAAAAAACAAAACAAAACAAAAAAAAACAGAAAGGCCTCCTCCCTTCCCACAGAATGACCCCAAACTCTTGGGATTGGGTCAAATCCCCAGAAAGGGAGCCTCATCGATGTCCCATGAGGACACCCGGACATTCCATGGCAATCGGTGACACATATCCAGAAAAAAATAAGGATGAGCAAGCACCTCACTTTCACCCTTTGTTCATATCCTGAAGAGTTCTCCTCACGGTCTATATATCGGGCCGGCCATACCTACAGACCCAAACCTAAGTGGAGTTTGTGTTTTCAGACTTTTGTCCAAATAGCCCTGGACCACACACGCTCCACACTTGGGTCCCTGGAGCCACACCTCAGGACTGTGCTTCCCTTTCAAGAGAATTCTTCCCATTCCATTGGCCACAACCTTGCAAATTAGGAAAAACCTCCAAAGTTACCGAGGCCATCCCAATAGTGTAGGCCGCCCAGGACAAACAGGTGTGATCTCAAACCAGCTGAGCAACTACCTCCACTCAGACAAAAGATGTTCCCAGAGAAGAATATTGAACCGGACAGGCCCCTAGGCCCTAATCAGATCCATTGCTTTGGTTTCCAGGCATCTCTACTCAGAGGCCTCATTTCCAATACCAGCAAATGGTGGTTTCCTGAGGCACCAGTAAGAACAAATCTCGTCTCCCCATGGAAAACATGCTCATTGGAGCTTTGTTATAACCTCTGGCTAGGAGAATCCTTCAGGGCCCTGGTGCCACTGCCCCATACCAAGGTCTCAATGGACTCAAACCAACATTAAGTCCATCCTCAGGAAAGTCCATTTCAACTCATTTAAGACCATCCTCAGGAAAGTCCATTCCAACTCAGCCCCCTCTGATGCTACCCCAAGCCAGCAGATCAAACGTTTCTTGTTGCTAGGAGACAATTGGATTTGAGGCTGTCTGCCCAGGCATCCATACTTAGAACCCTGTTCTGGAAAAATACCTTAGGAGACGTCCTGGAGCCATCCAACAAATCTTAATTGTCCCACAGAAGGAATCCTTGCGGTTTGGAGCATCTCACAACTCTAATAGTGGGAAAACCCCATGGCCTCATAATGCCCCCCCCCTTCATGAAGGGGCAAACATGGACAGAAACTCCAACCTGAGCCAAAGTCTGATCCTCGACATGACTTCAGACTCATGAGATCTCAATTCAGGTCTGCAGAGTGTGCCTGCCATGTCCATTCCCAGAAACCTAAGCCTAGCTTGTGTTCTCAGACTTCCGTCCTCACTCTCCTGGCCCACAAGCCCTCCAGTTTGGGAATTCCGAAGCCACAATGCAGCACTCAGCCTGCCCTCCAGAAGAAAAACTTTGACCTATGCTGCTAATAAGAAACCCCAAATGATTATCTAATGCATGCCACTCGACTGTAAAGCAATTATACAGCCTACCCTGAATACGAATGCCCTGTCTGGCACAGCCTGAGACAAGACATCCCAAACGACACCTAGACAGCTGGCTCCGTCCTGGACACAAGGGACCCGCTATGGCTGTAGTTCGTCATCTCTTCCCAACCTCGGTTTTCCGGCTTCAGAACCTAGACCTTATCTCCAATCACTGCCCAGTGGTGAACGTGATGCAGAAATTTGAATTCCTCCTTCCCCATGGCCAGAAACCTTGTGGTTGGCATGTTGTCCAGGGTTCAATGTGGGAAAACCTGCATTGTCGGAAAGGCCACGCCTGTGCTTGAGGGCCGCCTAGGGCACAGACATGCATTGTGACCTGTAGCGTGAGTCCCGTATTAAAGTAACGCCTCTCAGTGGCTGGACCAAGATCCTGCCTATGGGGCTTGTCATATCCATAGGCCCCCAGGCTTAACCATAGAGCGAGTATTCCAGTTGTCAGTACCCACTGCTATGCTCCAGAATCCCTCTACTGGGGGGACACATGAAGCAGAAAACAGGACTCTTCCCTTCCCACAGAATGACCCCAAACTCTTGGGGGCTGGACAAACTACCAGAGAGGGAGACTTCTACGACCCATGAGGCAACTACTACATTAAACGGCCATTGTGGACAAAATATCCAGAGACAAAAGACTGAGCGACTGCCTCCCTCTCACCCTTCTTTCATATCCAGAGGAGCTCCCCTCACGGACTGTAGATCAGGCCTGCCATAACCTCGGCCCCAAACCTGAGCTGAGTTTGGGTTTTTGGATGTCTGTCTGCACAGCCGTGGCCCACACCTCCTCCAGGCTGGGGTCTCTGGAGCCACACCACAGAACTGTGCCTGCTCTCTCCTAAGAAACTGCCCGTTCCATTGGCCACAACTCTACAAAATAGTAGAAACCTCAAGGTCCGCAAGGACATCCCACTACCACAAGCCGCACTGGACAAACAGGGGCATTATGACACCAGATGAGCAACTACTACCTCCATGCAGACACACAGACTGATATGCGCAGAGACAGAAGATTGAACCAGGCAGGCCCCTAGGCCCCATTATGAACTCTTGCTTTGGTGTCCAGGTATCACTCCTCAGAGGCCTGGGTTCGAAGACCAGCATATGGGGCTATCCGGAGGCACCAGAAAGAACACCTCTCATCTCCACATGGAAAGCTTCCTTGTTGGAGTTGTGTCAAACCCTTCGGGTTGGAGAATCCTGCAGAGTCCCTTAGCTACTGCCACATTCCAAGGTCTCCGTGGCCACCAACCCACATTATGACTCATCCTCAGGAAAGTCCATTTAATCTCAGCCTTCTGGGTAGCTCACCCAAGAGCCCGCAGATTGAGCGTGCCTTGTCTCGTTGCTCTATGGGGATCTCCATAAACCCCAAATGAGGATCAACCTGCTCGGTTCTCGACCTCACCCCAATTGGATTGTTCGGGATGTCCATTCATCCCTCCCCAGAGCTCTGCTTTGGAATCCCTCTTTTGGTGGGACACCTGAGGTAACAAAACTAAAAGGACTCCTCCCATCCTTCAGATTGACCCAAAACAATTGGGATTGGACCAAATTCACAGAGAGGAAGTCTCGTCCATGGCCCATGAGGCCTCCCAGAGATTCCACAGCCATCGTTGACAACAAATCCAGAGACAAAAGTCTGAGCAAGCGCCTCACACTCGCTCTTTTGTCGTATCCCGAAGAGTTCTCCTCACGGTCTGTAGATCGGGCCTGCCATACCTACTCCCCAAACCTAAGCCGAGTTTGTGTTTTCAGACTTCTGTCCCCACATTCCTGGCCCACAGACCCTTCAGGCTGGGGCCCCTGGAGCCACACATCAGGACTGTGCCTGTCCATACCACGGGAATTCTGCGCATTCCATTGTCCACAATCGTACAAATTAGGAAAAACCTCCAGAGACCCCAAGGACATCCCAATAATGTAGGCCGCCCAGGACAAACAAGGGTCATCTGAAACCAGCTGAGCATCTACCTCTACTCAGCGTACATGGATGTCCCCAGAGAAGAAGATTGAATTAGACAGGCCCCTAGGCCTGAATCAGATTCATTGCTTTCGGTTACAGGTATCTCTCCTCAGAGGCCTGGTTTCCAATATTAGCATATGGGGATTTCATGAGGCAGCAATCAGAACAAATCTCTTCTCCACATGGGAAAATTATCCTTTGAAGATGTCTCAAAACCTCCAGTTAGGAGAATACTTCAGGGCCTGTGTGCCACTGCCCCATTACAAGGTCTCCATAGACACAAAAACACATTAGGACCCATCCACAGGAGAGTCCATTTCAACTGAGCGTATTCGGTTGCTCCGCGAGATCCAGCAGATCTAACTTGTCTTGTTGCTAGGAGACAATTGGAATGTGAGGTGGCCTACCCGCCATCCATCCTTAAAACCCTGCTCGGAATCATTGGTCTGGAGCCAACCAACAGGTCTCAATTGTCGTGCAGAAGAATCTTTGCAGTTGGGAGCTTCTCAGAACTCCCGTCGTGAGAGAACCCCCATGGCCACATGATCCCCTCCCCTTCATAAAGGGGCCATCATGGACATAAGGACCAACCTGAGCGATCGTCTGATCCTCACCCTGACTTCAGATGCACGAGATCTCGGTTCAGGTCTGTAGATTGTGCCTGCCATGTCCTCACCCAGAAACCTAAGCCTTGCTTGTGTCCTCAGACTTCTGTACACAGACTACTGGCTCACACGCCCTCCAGTTTGGCAATCCAGAACTACAATGCAGCACTCTACCTGCCCTGCAGAAGAAATACATTGCCCTCTGGTGCTACCTAGAAACCCCAAATGAAGATCAACCTGCACGACACTTGTCTATACCCAAAATATATAGGATGACCTGGGCAATAATGCCCTTTCTGACACAGCCTGAGCCTGGACCACCTAGGCCCACCCAGACAGCTGGCTACAAACTGAGAACTTCAGACCCCCCATGGCCTTAGGTCGTTATCCCTTCCCAACCTCAGTTTTCAGGCTTCAGAACCTAGACCTTATCTCCAATCACTGCCCAGGTTTGAAAATGATGCAGAAATCAGAACTCCTTCCCGATGGCAGGAAAACTTGTGGTTGTCTTGTTGTCCAACGTTCAGTGTAGTGGAAACCAGTGTGTCCCTTGAGGCCCTGCCATTGCTCGCGGTCCAGATAGGTAGCAAACACACATAGTGACCCTCAGCCTGAGCCCAGTCCTCAGGTAAGGCCTCTCAGTGGCTGGATGAAGAGACAGCATATTGGGCTTGCCATGCCCCGAGGCCCCAATTTTTAACCATAGTTTGTGTTGTCCCTTCACTCTTCCCCAGGGCTCTGCTCTGGAATTCCCCTTTTGGTGGGACACCTGAGGTAACAACCCTGAAAGGAGTCCTCCATCCAACAGATTGACGAAAAGCAATTGGGATCGGGCCAAATCCACAGAGAGCAAGATTCGTCCATGGCTCATGAGGCCTCCTCGACATTCCACGGCCATCGCTCAAACAAAATCCAGAGACAAAAGCCTAAGCATGTGTATCAGACTCACACTATCTTCATATGCTGAAGATGTCTTCTCCTGGTTTGTAGATCGGGCCTGCCATACCTACGTCCCCAAACATAAGCTGAGTTTGTGTTTTCAGACTTCTGTACTCAAAGTCCTGGGCCACACACCATCCAGGCTGGGGACCCTGGAGCCACACATTAGGACTGTGCCAACTCAATCCATGGCAATTCTGCCCATTCCTTTGTCCAAAATCGTACAAATTAGGAGAACCCTCCAAAGTCCCTGAGGCCATCCCAATAGTAGAGGTCGCCCCGGACAAAAAAGGTGAATCTGACACCAGCTGAGCATCTACCTCCACTCATATCCTAGAAGCATGTCCCCAGAGAAGAAGATTGAACCAGACAGGACCCTAGGCCAAAATCGGATCCATTGCTTTGGTTTACAGGCATGTCTCCTCAAAACCCTGGATTCCAATACCAGCATTGGGGTTTCCTGAGGCACCCATCAGAACCAAACTCGTCTCCACAAGGAAACTTGTGCATGGGAGCTATGTCAAAAGCTTAGGAGAATACTTCAGGGTCCCGGTGCCACCGCCCCATTCCAAGGCCCTCATGGACACAAACACACATTAGACCCATCCTCAGGAAAGTCCATTTCAACTCAGCCACCCCGGTTGCTCCCGCAGAGCCATCAGATCTAAACTGTCTTGTCGCGAGGAGACAATTGGAATGCGAGGCGGGCTTCCCAGGCATCCATCCTCGAACGTTGGTCTGGACTCATCCATATGGGATGTCCTGGAGTTGTCCAACAGGCCTCAATTGTCCCGCAGAAGGAATCCTTGGAGGGGGCATCCCACCACTCCCAACGTGGGAAAACCTCCACGGCCTTAGATTCGGATCCATTTATGAAGGGGCCGTCATGAACAGAAAATCCAAGCTGAGCCAACGTCTGATCGTCGCTGTGACTTCAGATGCATGAGATATCTTCAGATCTTCAGGGGGTACATGCCGTGCCCTCGCCCTGAAACCCAAGTCTAGCTGTCCCTAGGACCCAATTTTTACCAGATTTCTGGTTGTCAAATCGCCCCTCCCAACGGCTGTACTCTGGAATCCCTCATTTGGTGGGACCCCTGAGTTTGAAAAACAAAACATAACAAAACAACAACAACAAAAAACGGACTTCTTCCGTCCCACAGAATGACCGCAAACTCTTTGGATTGGGCCAAACCCCCAGGGAGTAAGACTCGTCCATTTCCCATGAAGTCACCCGGAAATTTCAAGACCATGAATGGCATGATATCCAGAGATAAATACTTGAGCAAGAGCCTCACACTCGCCTTTTTTTCATATCTCGAAGAGTTCTCCTCATGGTCTGTAGATCAGTCCTGCCATACCTATGACCTGAAACATAAGCCGAGTTTGTGTTTTCAGACAAATGTCCAAACAGCCCTGGCCTACACAGCCTACAAGCTTAGGCCCCTGGAGCCAAGCTGAGGACTGTACTTGCCCTCTCCAAGGGAATTCTGTGTGCCCATTACATTGGCCACAACGCTACTAATAGGATAAATCTCCAAAGTCCCTGAGGCCATCCCAAGTGGTGGCTTCCCAGGACAAACAGGATCAATCTGAGCCCATCTGAAACCTACCTGAGAACCCACCTGAGAGCCCAACTGAGAACCAACCTCAAACTTGTAGACTGATATCCCCAGAGGTAAAAAGGAACGAACAGGCCCCTAGGCCCTAATCGGATCCATTGCTTTGGTTTCCAGGCATCACTCCTCAGAGGCCTGGATTTCAGTACCAGCATATGGCTGTTTCTTGACTCACCCACCAGAACTAATCTCATCTACACATGGGAAACTTGCACGATGGAGCTGTGTGAAAGCCTCTCTTTAGGAGAACCCTTCAGGGCCCCAGTTTCACTTCTTCATTCCAAGGTCTCCATAGACACAAAATCATATTAGGACACATCCTCGGGAGAGTCCATTTCAACTCAGCCTCTTTGGTTGCTTCCCCAGATCCAGCAGATCTAACCTGTCTTGTTGCTTGGAGACAGTTGGAATGCGAGGTGGGCTACCCAGACATCCATCCTTAGCTCCCTGCTCGGAATCCTCCTGGAGCCAACCAACAGGTCTCAATTGTCCTGCAGAAGAATCTTTGCAGTTGGGAGCTTCTCACAACTCCCATCGTGGAAAAACCCCCATATCCTCGTTATCCACCCCCCCCTTGAAGAAGGGGCCATCAGGGACAGAATGTCCAACCTGAGCGATCATCTGATCCTTGCCCTACTGCAGATGCACGATATCTCGATTCAGGTCTGTGGATTGTGCCTGCCATATCCTCACCCAGAAACCTAGGCTAGCTTGGTTTCTCAGAATTCCGTCCTCAGACTACTGGCTCACAAGCCCTCCAATTTGGCAATGCAGAACTACAATGCAGAACTCTGCCTGCCTTCCAGAAGAAAAACATTGCCCTCTGGGGCTACACAGAAACCACAAATGAGGATTAACGGGGCACGCCATTCAGCTGTACCCCAAATATATTGTCTGACCAGGGCACTAATGCCCTTTCTGACACAGCCTGAGCCTGGACCTCCTGGCCCCACCCAGACAGCTGGCCGCACACTGAGCACATCGGACCCGCCATGGCCGTAGGTCGTTATCTCTTCTCAATCTCGGTTTTCAGGCTTCAGAACCTAGACCTTATCTACAATCAAGGCCCGGGTTTGAAAATGATGCATAAATCAGAACTCTTTCCCAAGGCAAGAAACCTTGTGGTTGGCATGTTGTCCAAGGTTCAGTGTACATGAAATCAGTGTGGCCCATGAGGCCCCGCCCATGCTACGGGCCAAATTGGTTACAAACACACATTGTGACCCTCAGTCTGAGCCCAGTCCTCAGGTAAGGCCTCTCAGTGGCTGGATGGAGAGACAGCATTTTGGGCTTGCCATGCCCCTTGGCCTCAATTTTTAACCATAGTTCGGGTTGTCCCTTCTCTCTTCCTAAGGGCTCTGCTTTGGAATTACTCTTTTGGTGGGACACCTGAGGTAACAAACATGAAAGGAGTCCTCCCGTCCCACAGATTGACGAAAAAAAATTGGGATCGGGCCAAATGCACAGAGAGCAAGATTTTTCCATGGCCCATGAGGCCTCCCCAACATTCCACGGCCATCGCTGATAAAAAATCCAGAGACAAAAGCCTGAGCATGCCCCTCAGACTCGCGCATTCTTCATATCCTGAAGAGTTCTTCAGATAAGAACCTACACGGCACTCGAATGCACCCAAAATATATAGTCAAACCTGGGTACTAATGCACTGTCTGACAACCTGAGCCCGGACCTCGTGACCAACACCCAGACAGCTGACCGCACACTGAGCACATCAGACCCGCCATGGCCTTAGGTCAACATCTCTTCCCTACCTCAGTTTTCAGGCTTCAGAACCTAGACCTTATCTCCAATCACTGCCCAGGGGTGACTGTGATGCAGAAATCAGAACTCTTCCTTACCCATGGCAAGAAACCTTCTGGTGGACATGTTGTCCAAATTTCAGTGTAGGATAAACCTGCATTCACCCTGAAGCCCCGCCCATTTTTGAGTGCAAAGAGGGCAAAAACACGCATTGTGACCCTCAGCGTGAGTCCTGTCCTCTAGTACTTCCTCTCAGTGGCTGGACCATTAGATGTCATAATGGGCTTGACATGTCCCTAGGCCCGAATTTTCAACCATATTACTTGTTGTCCAGTCGCCCCTCCCAGGTCTCTAATCTGGAATCCCACATTTGGTGGGACACCTGAGGTTGAAAAACAAAACAAAACAAATCAACAACAACAGAGCAACGGACTTCTTCCATCCCACAAAATGACCCCAAACTCTTTGGTAGGGGCAAAACCCCCAGAGAGTAAGACTCGTCCATTTCCCATGAAATCACCCGGAAATTTCATGACCATGAGTGACACGATATCCAGAGATAAAAACTTGAGCAGAGCCACCCACTCGCCCTTTTTTCATATCCCGAAGAGTTCTCCTCATGGTCTGTAGATCAGTCCTGCCATACCTATGACCCGAACCATAAGCCGAGTTTGTGTTTTCAGACAACTATCCATACAGCCCTGGCCTACACACCCTCTAGGCTCAGGCCCTTGGAGCCAAACCTGACGACTGAGATTGCCCTCTCCAAGGGAATTGTATCTGCCAATTCCAATGGCCACAAACCCCCTAGAGTATAAACTTCCAAAGTCCCTGAGGCTATCCCAATATTTGAGGCTTCCTAGGACAAATGCGGCAATCTGGGCCCATCTGAGCACCTACCGTCACTCAGACCCGTAGACTGATATGCCGAGAGGTAAAAAGGAACGAACAGACCCCTAGGCACCTATCAGATCCATTGCTTTGGTTTCCAGGCATCTCTCCTCAGAGGCCTGGATTTCAATAACAGCATATGGCTGTTTCTTGACTCACCCATCAGAACAAATCTCATCTATACATGGGAAACTTGCACGATAGAGCTGTGTGAAAGCCTCTCTTTAGGAGAACCCTTCAGGGCCCCAGTGCCACCGCTTCATGCCAAGGTCTCCATAGACACAAAATCATATTAGGACACATCCACGGGAGAGTCCATGTCAACTCAGCCTCCTCGGTTGCTCCCCCAGATACAGGAGATCTAACCTGTCTTGTTGCTTGGAGACATATGGAATGCGAGGTGGGCTACCCAAACTTCCATCCTTAGAAACCTGCTAGGAATCATTAGCCTGGAGCCAACCAACGGGTCTCAATTGTCCTGCAGAAGAATCTTTGAATTTGGGAGCTTCTCACAACTCCCATCATGAGAAAACACCCATGGCCTCGTGATCCCCCCCCCTTCATGAAGTGGCCCTCAGGGACATAAGGTCCAACCTGAGCGATCGTCTGATCCTCACCATGACTTCAGATGCACGAGATCTCGGTTCAGATCATTAGATTGTGCCTGCCATGTCCTCACCCAGAAACCTAAGCCTAGCTTGTGTCCTCATACTTCCATCCTCAGACTAATGGCCCACAAGCCCTCCAGTTTGGCAATCCAGAACTACAATGCAGCACTCTACCTGCCCTGCAGAAGAAATACATTGCCCTCTGGGGCTACCCAGAAACCCCAAATGAAGTTCAACCTGCACGCCTCTTGGCTGTACCCAAAATATATAGGCTGACCTTGGCAATAATGCCCTTCCTGACAGAGCCAGAGCATGGACCTCCTGGCCCCAACCAAACAGCTTGCCGCTCACTGAGCACATAGGACCAGCCATTTCCTTAGGTCGTTATCTCTTCCCAACGTCGGTTTTCAGGATTCAGATCCTAGACTTTATCTCCAATCACCGCCCAGGTTTGAAAATGATGCAGAAATCAGAACTCCTTCCCAATGGAAAGAACCTTGTGGTTGGCTTGTTGTCCAACATTCAGTTTAGTGGAAACCTGTTTGTCCTATGAGGCCCCGCCATTGATCGCGGGCCACATAGGTGGCAAACTCACATTGTGACCCTCAGCCTTAGCCCAGTCCTCAGGTAAGGCCTCTCAGTGGCTGGATGAAGAGACAGCATATTGGGCTTGCCATGCACATAGGCCCCAATTTTTAACCATAGTTCGGGTTGTCCCTTCACTCTTCCCCAGGGCTCTGCTTTGGAATTCCTCTTTTGGTGGGACACATGATGTAACAACCCTGAAAGGAGTACTACATCCAACAGATTGACGAAAAACTATTGGGATCGGCCCAAATGCACAGAGAGGAAGATTCGTCCATGGCCCATGAGGCCTCCTCGACATTCCACGGCCATCGCTGAAAAAAAAAACCCAGAGACAAAAGTCTGAGCAAGCGCCTCAGACTCGCACTTTCTTCATATCCTGAAGACGTCTTTCATGGTTTGTAGATCGGGCCTGCCATACCTACGTCCCCAAACATAAGCTGAGTTTGTGTGTTCAGACTTCTGTCCTCAAAGTCCTGGGCCACACACCATCCAGGCTGGGGACCCTGGAGACACACATTAGGACTGTGCCTACCCAATCCATGGGAATTCTGCCCATTCCATTGTCCAAAATCGTACAAATTAGGAGAAACCTCCAAAGTCCCTGAGGCCATCCCAATAGTATAGGTCGCCTCGGACAAAAAAGGTCAGTCTGACACCAGCTGAGCATCTAACTCCACTCATACCCTAGATGGATGTCCCCAGAGAAGAAGATTGAACCAGACAGGACCCTAGGCCAAAATCGGATCCATTGCTTTGGTTTACAGGCATGTCTCCTCAAAACCCTGGATTCCAATACAAGCATTGGGGTTTTCCTGAGGCACCCATCAGAACAAAACTCGTCTCCACAAGGAAACGTGTGCATGGGAGCTATGTCAAAAGCTTAGGAGAATACTTCAGGGTCCCGGTGCCACCGCCCCATTTAAAGGCCCTCATGGACACAAACACACATTAGACCCATCCTCAGGAAAGTCCATTTCAACTCAGCCACCCCGGTTGCTCCCGCAGAGCCATCAGATCTAAACTGTCTTGTCGAGGAGACAATTGGAATGCGAGGCGGGCTTCCCAGGCATCCATCCTCGAACGTTGGACTGGACTCATCCATATGGGATGTCCTGGGTCTGTCCAACAGGTCTCAATTGTCCCGCAGAAGGAATCCTTGGAGGGGGCATCCCACCACTCCCAACGAGGGAAAACCTCACGCTCTCGAGAATCCGCTCCCTTCATGAAGGGGCCATCATGAACAGAAAATCCAAGCTGAGCCAACGTCTGATCCTCGCTCTGAATTCAGAAGCATGAGATATTGCTTCAGATCTTCAGGGGGTACATGCCGTGCCCTCGCCCTGAAACCCAAGTCTAGCTTGTGTTCTCAGACGTCCATCCTCACACTCATGGCCCCGAAGACCACAAGTTTGGCAATTCCGGACCATCATTGCAGCACTCTGCCTGCCCTCTAGAAAAATATATTGCCTAAAGAGCTGTCCGGGCACATTAAATGAGACTAAACCTACACGGCACTCGATGTACCCAAATTATATAGTCTAACGTGGGCAGTAATGCACTGTCTGACACAACCTGAGCCGGGACCTCCTGAGCAACACCCAGACAGCTGACCACACACTGAGCACATCAGACCTGCCATGGCCTTAGGTCATCATCTCTGCCCTACCTCAGTTTTCAGGCTTCAGAATCTAGAACTTATCTCCAATCACTGCCCAGGGGTGACTGTGATGCCGAAATCAGATCTCCTGCATACCCATGGCAAGAAAGCTAGTGGTTGGCATGTTGTCCAACGTTCAGTGTAGGAGAAACCAGCATTCACCCTGAGGTAACGCTCATTCTTGAGTTTGACGAGGCCATAAACACGCATTGTGACCCTCAGAGTGAGTTCTGTCCTCTTTTACGTCCTCTCAGTGGCTGGACCATTAGATGTCATAATGGGCTTGACATGTCCCTAGGCCCCAATTATTAACCAGATTTCTGGTTTTCCAGTCGCCCCTCCCCAGGGCTTGACTCTGGAATCCCTCATTTGGTGGGACACCTGAGGTTGAAAAACAAAACAAAGCAAATCAACAACAACAGAGCAACGGACTTCTTCCATCCCACAGAAAGACCCCAAACTCTTTGGACGGGGCCAAACCCCCAGAGAGTAAGACTCGTCCATTTCCCATGAATTCACCCAGAAATGTCACGACTATGAGTGACACGATATCCAGAGAAAAAACCTTGAGCAAGAGTCTCACACTAGCCCTTTTTTCATATTCCGAAGTGTGCTGCTCATGGTCTGTAGATAAGTCCTGCCATACCTATGACCCGAAACATAAGCCGAGCTTGTGTTTTCAGACAACTGTCCAAACAGCCTGACGACTGTACTTGCCCTCTCCAAAGGAATTGTATCTGCACATTGCAATGGCCACAACCCTACTAAGAGCATAAACCTCCATAGTCCCTGAGGCCATCCCAATATTTGTGGCTTCCCAGGACAAACAGGGGCAATCTGGGCCCATCTGAGCACCTAACGGCACTCTGACCAGTAGACTGATGTCCCCAGAGGTAAAAAGGAACGAAGAGGCCCCTAGGCACCAATCGGATCCATTGCTTTGGTTTGCAGTCATCTCTCCTCAGAGGAATGGATTTCAATAACAGCATATGGCTGTTTCTTGACTCACCCATCAGAACAAATCTCATCTACACATGGGAAACTTGCACGATGGAGCTGTGTGAAAGCCTCTCTTTAGGAGAACCCTTCAGGGTACCATTGCATCCGCTTCATTCCAAGGTCTCCATAGACATATTATCATATTAGGACACATCCACAGGAGAGTCCATTTCAACTCAGCCTCCTCAGTTGCTCCCCCAGATCCAGCAGATCTAACCTGTCTTGTTGCTTGCAGACAATTGGAATGCGAGATGGGCTACCCAGCCATCCATCCTTAGAAGCCTGCTCGGAATAGTTGTCCTGGAGCCAACCAACAGGTCTCAATTGTCCTGCAGAAGAATCTTTGCAGTTGGGAGCTTCTCACAGCTCCCATCGTGGGAAAACCCGCATGGCCTTGTGATCCACGCCCCCCTTCAAGAAGGGGCCAAAGGGACAGAATGTCCAACCTGAGCGATCCTCTGATCCTCTCCCTGACTTCAGATGCACGAGAGCTAGATTCAGGTCTCACCCAGAAACCTAGGCCTAGCTTGGGTTCTCAGACTTCCGTCCTCAGACTACTGGCCCACAAGCCCTCCAGTTTGGCAATCCAGAACTACAGTGCAGCACTCTGCCTGCCCTCCAGAAGAAAAATATTGCCGTCTGGGGCTACCCAGAAACCCCAATGAGATTCAACCTGCACGCCATTCGGCTGTACCCCAAATATATAGGCTGACCTGGGCACTAATGCCCTTTCTGAGACAGCCTGAGTCTGGACCTCCTGGCCCCACCCAGACAGCTGGCCGCACACTGAGCTCATATGACCTGCCATGGCCTTAGGTCTTCATCTATTCTCAATCTCGGGTTTCAGGCTTCAGAACCTAGACATTATCTCCAATCACGGCCCGGGTTTGAAAATGATGCAGAAATCAGAACGCTTTCCCCATGGCAAGAAACCTTGTGGTTGGCATGTTGTCCAAGGTTCAGTGTACTTGAAACCAGTGTGGCCCATGAGGCCCCGCCCATGCTTGCGGGCCACATTGGTCACAAACACACATTGTGACCCTCAGCCTGAGCCCAGTTCTCAGGTAAGGCCTATAAGTGCCTGGATGGAGAGGCAGCATATTGGGCTTGCTATGCCCCTAGGCCCCAATTATTAACCATAGTTCGGATTGTCCCTTCACTCTTCCCTAGGGCTCTGATTTGGAATTCCTCTTTTCGTCGGACAACTGAGGTAACAAAGAAGAAAGGAGTCCTCCCATCCCACAGATTGACAAAAAACAATTGGGATCGGGCCAAGTCCACAGAGAGCAAGATTCGTCCATGGCCCATGAGGCCTCGCCAACATTCCACTGCCATCGCTGATACAAAATCCAGAGACAAAAGCCTGAGCATGCGCCTCAGACTCGCTCATTCTTCATATCCTGAAGAGTTCTTCAGATAAGAACCTACACGTCACTCGAAGGCACCCAAAATATATAGTCTAACCTGGGCACCAATGCAATGTCTGACAACCTGAGCCCGGACGTCGTGACCAACACCCAGACAGCTGACCGCACACTGAGCACATCAGACCCGCCATGGCTTAGGTCATCATCTTTTACCTACCTCAGTTTTCAGTCTTTATAACCTAGAACTTATCTCCAATCACTGCCCAGGGGTGACTGTGATGCAGAAATCAGAACTCTTCCTTACCCAAAGCAAGAAACCATGTGGTTGGCATGTTGTCCAACATTCAGTGTAGGAAAGAAACCAGCTTTCACCCTGACGCCCCGCCCATTCTTGAGTGCGACGAGGGCATAAACACGCATTGTGACCCTCAGTGTGAGTCCTGTCCTCTAGTACGTCCTCTCCGTGGCTGGACCATTAGATATCATAATGGGCTTGACATGTCCCTAGGCCCCAATTTTTAACCAGATTTCTGGTTGTCCAGTCGCCCCTCCCAGGGCTCTACTCTGGAATCCCTCATTTGCTGGGACACCTGAGTTTGAAAAACAAAACAAAACAAATCAATAACAACAGAACAACGGACTTCTTCCATCCCACAGAAAGACCCCAAACTCTTTGGACGGGGCCCAACCCCCAGAGAGTAGACTAGTCCATTTCCCATGAAGTCACCCGGAAATTTCATGACCATGAGTGACCCGATAACCAGAGATAAAAACGTGAGCAGGAGCCTCACACTCTCCCTATTTTCATATCCCGAAGAGTTCTCCTCATGGTCTGTAGATCAGTCCTGCCATACCTGTGACCCGAAACATAAGCCGAGTTTGTGTTTTCAAACAACTCTCCTAACAGCCCTGGCCTACACACCCTACAGGCTCAGGCCCCTGGAGCCAAACCTGACGACTGTGCTTGCCCTCTCCAAGGGAATTGTGTGTGCCCATTCCAATGGCCACAAACCAACTAAGAGGATAAACCTCCAAAGTCCCTGAGGCCATCCCAATATTTGTGGCTTCCCAGGACAAACAGGGGCAATCTGGGCCCATCTGAGCACCTACCGGCACTCAGACCCGTAGACTGATGTCCCCAGAGGTAAAAAGGAACGAACAGGCCCCTGGGCACATATCCGATCCATTGCTTTGGTTTCCAGGCATCTCTCCTCAGAGGAATGGATTTCAATAACAGCATATGGCTGTTTCTTGACTCACCCATCAGAACAAATCTCATCTACACATGGGAAACTTGTACGATGGAGCTGTGTGAAAGCCTCTCTTTAGGAGAACCCTTCAGGGCCCCAGTGCCACCGCTTCATTCCAAGGTCTCCATAGACATATTATCATATTAGGACACATCCACGGGAGAGTCCATTTCAACTCAGCCTCCTCGGTTGCTCCTCCAGATCCAGCAGATTTAACCTGTCTTTTTGCTTGCAGACAATTGGAATGCGAGATGGGCTACCCAGCCATCCATCCTTAGAACCCTGCTCGGAATCGTTGTCCTGGAGCCAACCAACAGGTCCCAATTGTCCTGCAGAAGAATCTTTGCAGTTGGGAGCTTCTCACAACTCCCATCGTGGTAAAACAAGCATGGCCTCGTGATCCATGCCCCCCTTCAAGAAGGGGCCATCAGGGACAGAATGTCCAACCTGAGCGATCGTCTGATCCTCGCCCTGACTTCAGATGCACGAGATCTAGATTCCCGTCTCACCCAGAAAACCTAGGCCTAGCTTGGGTTCTCAGACTTCCGTCCTCAGACTACTGGCCCACAAGCCCTCCAGTTTGGCAATCCAGAACTACAGTGCAGCACTCTGCCTGCCCTCCAGAAGAAAAACATTGCCGTCTGGGGCTACCCAGAAACCTCAAATGAGATTGAACCTGCACGCCATTCGGCTGTACCCCAAATATATAGGCTGACCTGGGCACTAATGCCCTTTCTGAGACAGCCTGAGTCTGGACCTCCTGGCCCCACCCAGACAGCTGGCCGCACACTGAGCTCATATGACGTGCCATGGCCTTAGGACTTCATCTCTTCTCAATCTCGGGTTTCAGGCTTCAGAACCTAGACATTATCTCCAATCACGGCCCGGTTTGAAAATGATGCAGAAATCAGAACGCTTTCCCCATGGCAAGAAACCTTGAGGTTGGCATGTTGTCCAAGGTTCAGTGTACTTGAAACCAGTGTGGCCCATGAGGCCCGCCCATGCTTGCGGGCCACATTGGTCACAAACACACATTGTGACCCTCAGCCTGAGCCCAGTCCTCAGGTAAGGCCTCTCAGTGGCTGGATGGAGAGACAGCATATTGGGCTTGCCATACCCCTAGGCCCCAATATTTATCCATAGTTCGGGTTGTCCCTTCACTCTTCCCCAGGGCTCTGATTTGGAATTCCTCTTTTGGTCGGACACCTGAGGTAACAAACCTAAAAGGAGTCCTCCCATCCCACAGATTGACGAAAAACAATTGGGATCGGGCCAAGTCCACAGAAAGCAAGATTCGTCCATGGCCCATGAGGCCTACCCAACATTCCACGGCCATCGCTGATACAAAATCCAGAGACAAAAGCCTGAGCACGCGCCTCAGACTCGCTCATTCTTCATATCCTGAAGAGTTCTTCAGATAAGAACCTACACGTCACTCGAAGGCACCCAAAATATATAGTCTAACCTGGGCACTAATGCACTGTCTGACAACCTGAGCCCAGACGTCGTGACCAACACCCAGACAGCTGACCGCACACTGAGCACATCAGACCCGCAATGGCCTTTGGTCATCATCTCTTACCTACCTCAGTTTTCAGTCTTCAAAACCTAGACCTTATCTCCAATCACTGCCCAGGGGTGACTATGATGCAGAAATCAGAACTCTTCCTTACCCAAGGCAAGAAACCATGTGGTTGGCATGTTGTCCAACGTTCAGTGTAGGAGAACACAGTATTCACCCTGACGCCCCGCCCATTCTTGAGTGCGACGAAGGCATAAACACGCATTGTGACCCTCAGTGTGAGTCCTGTCCTCTAGTACGTCCTCTCAGTGGCTGGACCATTAGATGTCATAATGGGCTTGACATGTCCCTAGGCCCCAATTTTTAAAACCAGATTTCTGGTTGTCCAGTCGCCCCTCCCAGGGCTCTACTCTGGAATCCCTCATTTGCTGGGACACCCTGAGGTTGAAAAACAAAACAAAACAAATCAATAACAACAGAACAACGGACTTCTTCCATCCCACAGAATGACCCACAACTCTTTGGACAGGGCCAAACCCCCAGAGAGTAAGACTCGTCCATTTCCCATGAAGAGACCCGGAAATTTCACGACCATGAGTGACACGATAACCAGAGATAAAAACTTGAGCAAGAGCCTCACACTCGCCCTATTTTCATATCCCGAAGAGCACTCCTCATGGTCTGTAGATCAGTCCTGCCATACCTATGACCCGAAACATAAGCCGAGTTTGTGTTTTCAAACAACTGTCCAAACAGCCCTGGCCTACACACCCTACAGGCTCAGGCCCCTGGAGCCAAACCTGAAGACCGTGCTTGACCTCTCCAAGGGAATTGTGTGTGCCCATTCCAATGGCCACAACCCAACTAAGAGGATAAACCTCCAAATCCCTGAGGCCATCCCAATATTTGTGGCTTCCCAGGACAAACAGGGGCAATCTGGGCGCATCTGAGCACCTACCGGCACTCAGACCCATAGAATGATGTCCCCAGAGGTAAAAAGGAACGAACAGGCCCCTAGGCACATATCCGATCCATTGCTTTGGTTTCCAGGCATCTCTCCTCAGAAGAATGGATTTCAATAACAGCATATGGCTGTTTCTTGACTCACCCATCAGAACAAATCTCATCTACATATGGGAAACTTGCACGATGGAGCTGTGTGAAAGCCTCTCTTTAGGAGAACCCTTCAGGGCCCCAGTGCCACCGCCGCTTCATTCCAAGGTCTCCATAGACATATTATCATATTAGGACACATCCACGGGTGAGTCCATTTCAATTCAGCCTCCTCGGTTGCTCCCCCAGATCCAGCAGATCTAACCTGTCTTGTTTCTTGCAGACAATTGGAATGTGAGGTCGGCTACCCAGCCATCCATCCTTAGAACCCTGCTCGGAATCGTTGTCCTGGAGCCAACCAACAGGTCTCAATTGTCCTGCAGAAGAATCTTTGCAGTTGGGAGCTTCTCACAACTCCCATCGTGGGAAAACCCTCATGGCCTCGTGATCCACGCCCCCCTTCACGAAGGGTCATCAGGGACAGAATGTCCAACCTGAGCGATCGTCTGATCTCGCCCTGACTGCAGATGCACGAGATCTAGAATCAGGTCTCACCCAGAACCTAGGCCTAGCTTGGCTTCTCAGACTTCCGTCCACAGACTACTGCCCCCACAAGCCCTCCATTTTGTCAATCCATAACTACAATGCAGCACTCTGCCTGCCCTCCAGAAGAAAAACATTGCCGTCTTGGGCTACCAAGAAACCCCAAATGAGATTCAACCTGCACGCCATTCGGCTGTACCCCAAATATATAGGCTGACCTGGGCACTAATAACCCTTCTGAGACAGCCTGAGTCTGGACCTCCTGGCCCCACCCAGACAGCTCGCCACACACACTGAGCTCATATGACCTGCCATGACCTTAGGTCTTCATCTCTTATCAATCTCGGGTTTCAGGCTTCAGAACCTAGACATTATCTCCAATCACGGCCCGGGTTTGATAATGATGCTGAAATCAGAACGCTTTCCCCATGGCAAGAAACCTTGTGGTTGGCATGTTGTCCAAGGTTCAGTGTACGGGAAATCAGTGTGGCCCATGAGGACCCGCCCATGCTTGCGGGCCACATTGGTCACAAACACACATTGTGACCCTCAGCCTGAGCCCAGTCCTCAGGTAAGGCCTCTCAGTGGCTGGATGGAGAGACAGCATATTGGGCTTGCCATGCCCCTAAGCCCCCATTTTTAACCAATAGTTCGCGTTGTCCCTTCACTCCTCCACAGGGCTCTGATTTGGAATTCCTCTTTTGGTGGGACACCTGAGGTAACAAACCTGAAAGGAGTCCTCCCATCCCACAGATTGAAGAAAAACAATTTGGGATCGGGCCAAATCCACAGAAAGCAAGATGCGTCCATGGCCCATGAGGCCTCCCCAACATTCCACAGCCATCGCTGATACAAAATCCAGAGACAAAAGCCTGAGCACGCGCCTCAGACTCGCTCATTCTTCATATCCTGAAGAGTTCTTCAGATAATAACCTATACGTCACTCGAAGGCACCCAAAATATACAGTCTAACCTGGGCACTAATGCACTGTCTGACAACCTGAGCCCGGACCTCGTGACCAACACCCAGACAGCTGACCGCACACTGAGCACATCAGATCCGCCATGGCCTTAGGTCATCATCTCTTACCTACCTCAGTTTTCAGTCTTCAAAACCTAGACCTTATCTCCAATCACTGCCCTGGGGGTGACTATGATGCAGAAATCAGAACTCTTCCTTACCCAAGGCAAGAAACCATGTGGTTGGCATGTTGTCCAACGTTCAGTGTAGGAGAAACCAGCATTCATTCACCCTGACGCCCCCACCCATTCTTGAGTGCGACGATGGCATAAACACGCATTGTGACCCTCAGCGTGAGTCCTGTCCTCTAGTACGTCCTCTCAGTGGCTGGACAATTAGATGTCATAATGGGCTTGACATGTCCCTAGGCCCCAATTTTTAACCAGATTTCTGGTTGTCCAGTCGCCCCTCCCAGGGCTCTACTCTGGAATCCCTCATTTGCTGGGACACCTGAGGTTGAAAAACAAAACAAAACAAATCAATAACAACAGAACAACAGACTTCTTCCATCCCACAGAATGACCCCAAACTCTTTGGACGGGGCCAAACCCCCAGAGAGTAAGACTCGTCCATTTCCCATGAAGTCACCCGGAAATTTCACGACCATGAGTGACACGATAACCAGAGATAAAAACTTGAGCAAGAGCCTCACACTCGCCCTATTTTCATATCCCGAAGAGTTCTCCTCATGGTCTGTAGATCAGTCCTGCCATACCTATGACCCGAAACATAAGCCGAGTTTGTGTTTTCAAACAACTGTCCAAACAGCCCTGGCCTACACACCCTACAGGCTCAGGCCCCTGGAGCCAAACCTGACGACTGTGCTTGCCCTCTCCAAGGGAATTGTGTGTGCCCATTCCAATGGCCACAACCCAACTAAGAGGATAAACCTCCAAAGTCCCTGAGGCCATCCCAATATTTGTGGCTTCCCAGGACAAACAGGGGCAATCTGGGCCCATCTGAGCGCCTACCGGCACTCAGACCCGTAGACTGATGTCCCCAGAGGTAAAAAGGAACGAACAGGCCCCTAGGCACATATCCGATCCATTGCTTTGGTTTCCAGGCATCTCTCCTCAGAGGAATGGTTTTCAATAACAGCATATGGCTGTTTCTTGACTCACCCATCAGAACAAATCTCATCTACACATGGGAAACTTGTACGATGGAGCTTTGTGAAAGCCTCTCTTTAGGAGAACCCTTCAGAGCCCCAGTGCCACCGCTTCATTCCAAGGTCTCCATAGACATATTATCATATTAGGACACATCCGCGGGAGAGTCCATTTCAACTCAGCCTCCTCGGTTGCTCCCCCAGATCCAGCAGATCTAACCTGTCTTGTTTCTTGCAGACAATTGGAATGCGAGATGGGCTACCCAGCCATCCATCCTTAGAACCCTGCTCGGAATCGTTGTTCTGGAGCCAACCAACAGGTCTCAATTGTCCTGCAGAAGAATCTTTGCAGTTGGGAGCTTCAAACAAGTCCCATCGTGGGACAACCCGCATGGCCTCGTGATCCACGCCCCCCTTCAAGAAGGGGCCATCAGGGACAGAATGTCCAACCTGAGCGATCCTCTGATCCTCGCCCTGACTTCAGATGCACGAGATCTAGATTCCGGTCTTACCCAGAACCCTAGGCATAGCTTGGGTTCTCAGACTTCCGTCCTCAGACTACTGGCCCACAAGGCCTCCAGTTTGGCAATCCAGAACTACAGTGCAGCACTCTGCCTGCCCTCCAGAAGAAAAACATTGCCGTCTGGGGCTACCCAGAAACCCCAAATGAGATTCAACCTTCACGCCATTCGGCTGTACCCCAAATATACAGGCTGACCTGGGCACTAATGCCCTTTCTGAGACAGCCTGAGTCTGGACCTCCTGGCCCCACCCAGACAGCTGGCCACACACTGAGCTCATATGACCTGACATGGCCTTAGGACTTCATCTCTTCTCAATCTCGGGTTTCAGGCTTCAGAACCTAGACAATATCTCCAATCATGGCCCGGTTTGAAAATGATGCAGAAATCAGAACGCTTTGCCCATGGCAAGAAACCTTGAGGTTGGCATGTTGTCCAAGGTTCAGTGTACTTGAAACCAGTGTGGCCCATGAGGCCCCGCATATACTTGCGGGCCACATTGGTCACAAACACATATTGTGACCCTCAGCCTGAGCCCAGTCCTCAGGTAAGGCCTCTCAGTGGCTGGATGGAGAGACAGCATATTGGGCTTGCCATGCCCCTAGGCCCCAATTTTTAACCATAGTTCGGGTTGTCCCTTCACTCTTCCCCAGGGCTCTGATTTGGAATTCCTCTTTTGGTCGGACACCTGAGGTAACAAACCTAAAAGGAGTCCTCCCATCCCACAGATTGACGAAAAACAATTGGGATCGGGCCAAGTCCACAGAGAGCAAGATTCGTCCATGGCCCATGAGGACTCGCCAACATTCCACGGCCATCGCTGATACAAAATCCAGAGACAAAAGCCTGAGCACGCGCCTCAGACTCGCTCATTCTTCATATCCTGAAGAGTTCTTAGGATAAGAACCTACACATCACTCGAAGGCACCCAAAATATATAGTCTAACCTGGGCACTAATGCACTGTCTGACAACCTGAGCCCGGACCTCGTGACCAACACCCAGACAGCTGACCGCACACTGAGCACATCAGACCCTCCATGGCCTTAGGTCATCATCTCTTACCTACCTCAGTTTTCAGTCTTCAAAACCTAGACCTTATCTCCAATCACTGCCCAGGGGTGACTATGATGCAGAAATCTGAACTCTTCCTTACCCAAGGCAAGAAACCATGTGGTTGGCATGTTGTCCAACGTTCAGTGTAGGAGAAACCTGCATTCACACTGACGCCTCGCCCATTCTTGAGTGCGACGAGGGCATAAACACGCATTGTGACCCTCAGTGTGTGTCCTGTCCTCTAGTACGTCCTATCAGTGGCTGGACCATTAGATGTCATAATGGGCTTCACATGTCCCTAGGCCCCAATTTTTAACCAGATTTCTGGTTGTCCAGTCGCCCCTCCCAGGGCTCTACTCTGGAATCCCTCATTTGCTGGGACACCTGAGGTTGAAAAACAAAACAAAACAAATCAATAACAACAGAACAACGGACTTCTTCCATCCCACAGAATGACGCCAAACTCTTTGGACGGGGCCAAACCCCCAGAGAGTAAGACTCGTCCATTTCCCATGAAGTCACCCGGAAGTTTACGACCATGAGTGACACGATAACCAGAGATAAAAACTTGAGCAAGAGCCTCACACTCGCCCTATTTTCATATCCCGGAGAGTTCTCCTCATGGTCTGTAGATCAGTCCTGCCATACCTATGACCCGAAACATAAGCCGAGTTTGTGTTTTCAAACAACTGTCCAAACAGCCCTGGTCTACACACTCTACAGGCTCAGGCCCCTGGAGCCAAACCTGACGACTGTGCTTGCCCTCTCCAAGGGAATTGTGTGTGCCCATTCCAATGGCCACAACCCAACTAAGAGAATAAACCTCAAAAGTCCCTGAGGCCATCCCATTATTTGTGGCTTCCCAGGACAAACAGGGGCAATCTGGGCACATCTAAGCACCTACCGGCACTCAGACCCGTAGACTGATGTCCCCAGAGTTAAAAAGGAACGAACAGGCCCCTAGGCACATATCTGATCCATTGCTTTGGTTTCCAGGCATCTCTACTCAGAGGAATGGATTTCAATAACGGCATATGGCTGTTTCTTGATCACCCATTCAGAACAAATCTCATCTACACATGGGAAACTTGCACGATGGAGCTCTGTGAAAGCCTCTCCTTAGGAGAACCCTTCAGGGCCCCAGTGCCACCGCTTCATTCCAAGGTCTCCATAGACATATTATCATATTAGGACAAATCCACGGTAGAGTCCATTTCAACTCAGGCTCCTCGGGTGCTCCCCCAGATCCAGCAGTTCTAACCTGTCTTGTTGCTTGCAGACAATTGGAATGCGAGGTGGGCTACCCAGCCATCCATCCTTCGAACCCTGCTCGGAATCGTTGTCCTGGAGCCAACCAACAGGTCTCAATTGTCCTACAGAAGAATCTTTGCATTTGGGAGCATCTCACAACTGCCATCGTGGTAAAACCCGCATGGCCTCGTGATCCACGCCCCCCTTCATGAAGGGGCCATTAGGGACAGAATGTCCAACCTGAGCGATCGTCTGATCCTCGCCCTGACTTCAGATGCACGAGATCTAGATTCAGGTCTCACCCAGAAACCTAGGCCTAGCTTGGGTTCTCAGACTTCTGTCCTCAGACTACTGGCCCAAAAACCCTCCAGTTTGGCAATCCAGAACTACAATGCAGCACTCTACCTGCCCTCCAGAAGAAAAACATTGCCGTCTGGGTCTACCCAGAATCCCCAAGTGAGATTCAACCTGCACGCTATTTGGTGTACCCCAAATATACAGGCTGACCTGGGCACTAATGCCCTTTCTGAGACAGCCTGAGTCTGGACCTCCTGGCCCCACCCAGACACCTGGCCGCACACTGTGCTCATATGACCTGCCATGGCCTTAGGTCTTCATCTCTTCTCAATCTCGTGTTTCAGGCTTCAGAACCTAGACATTATCTCCAATCACGGCCCGCGTTTGAAAATGATGCAGAAATCAGAACGCTTTCCGCATGGCAAGTAAACTTGTGTTTGGCATGTTGTCCAAGGTTCAATGTACTTGAAACCAGTGTGGCCCATGAGGCCCCGCCCATGCTTGCGGGCCACATTGGTCACAAACACACATTGTGACCCTCAGCCTGAGCCCAGTCCTCAGGTAAGGCCTCTCAGTGGCTGGATGGAGAGACAGCATATTGGGCTTGCCATGCCCCTAGGCCCCCATTTTAACCATAGTTCGGGTAGTCCCTTCACTCTTCCCCTGGGCTCTGATTTGGAATTCCTCTTTTGGTCTGACACCTGAGGTAACAAACCTAAAAGGAGTCCTCCCATCCCACAGATTGACGAAAAACAATTGGGGTCGGGCCAAGTCCACAGAGAGCAAGATTCGTCCATGTCCCATGAGGCCTCCCCAACATTCCACGGCCATCGCTGATACAAAATCCAGAGACAAAAGCCTGAGCATGCGCCTCAGACTCGCTCATTCTTCATATCCTGAAGGGTTCTTCAGATAAGAACCTACACGTCACTCGAAGGCACCCAAAATATATACTCTAACCGGGGCACTAATGCACAGTCTGACAACCTGTGCCCGGACCTCGTGACCAACACCCAGACAGCGGACCGCACATTGAGCACATCAGACCCGCCATGGCCTTAGGTCATCATCTCTTCCGTACCTCAGTTTTCAGTCTTCAAAACCTAGACCTTATCTCCAATCAATGCCGAGGGGTGACTGTGATGCAGAAATCAGAACTCTTCCTTACCCATGGCAAGAAACCTTGTGGTTGGCATGTTATCCAACGTTCAGTGTAGGAGAAACCAGCATTCACCCTGAGGCCCCGCCCATTCTTGAGTGCGACGAGGGCATAAACACGCATTGTGACCCTCAGCGTGAGTCCTGTCCTCTAGTACGTCCTCTCAGTGGCTGGACCATTAGATGTCATAATGGGCTTGACATGTCCCTAGGCCCCAATTTTTACCAGATTTCTGGTTTCCAGTCGCCCCTCCCAGGGCTCTACTCTGGAATCCCTCATTTGCTGGGACACCTGAGGTTGAAAAACAAAACAAAACAAATCAATAACAACAGAACAACGGATTTCTTCCATCCCACAGAATGACCCCAAACTCTTTGGACGGGGCCAAACCCCCAGAGAGTAAGACTCGTCCATTTCCCATGAAGTCACCCGGAAATTTCACGACCATGAGTGACACGATAACCAGAGATAAAAACTTGAGCAAGAGCCTCACACTCGCCCTATTTTCATATCCCGAAGAGTTCTCCTCATGGTCTGTAGATCAGTCCTGCCATACCTATGACACGAAACATAAGCTGAGATTGTGTTTTCAAACAACTGTCCAAACAGCCCTGGCCTACACACCCTACAGACTCAGGCCCCTGGAGCCAAACCTGACGACTGTGCTTGCCCTCTCCAAGGGAATTGTGTGTGCCCATTCCAATGGCCACAACCCAACTAAGAGGATAAACCTCCAAAGTCCCTGAGGCCATCCCAATATTTGTGGCTTCCCAGGACAAACAGGGGCAATCTGGGCCCATCTGAGCAACTACCGGCACTCAGACCCGTAGACTGATGTCCCCAGAGGTAAAAAGGAACGAACAGGCCCCTAGGCACATATCCGATCCATTGCTTTGGTTTCCAGGCATCTCTGCTCAGAGGAATGGATTTCAATAACAGCATATGGCTGTTTCTTGACTCACCCATTCAGAACAAATCTCATCTACACATGGGAAACTTGCACGATGGAGCTGTGTGAAAGCCTCTCTTTAGGAGAAACCTTCAGGGCCCCAGTGCCACCGCCTCATTCCAATGTCTCCATAGATATATTATCATATTAGGACACATCCACGGGAGAGTCCATTTCAACTCAGCCTCCTCGGTTGCTCCCCCAGATCCAGCAGATCTAACCTGTCCTGTTGCTTGCTGACAATTGGAATGCGAGGTGGGCTACCCAGACATCCATCCTTAGAACCCTGCTCGGAATCGTTGTCCTGGAGCCAACCAACAGGTCTCAATTGTCCTGCAGAAGATTCTTTGCATTTGGGAGCTTCTCACAACACCCATCGTGGTAAAACCCGCATGGCCTCGTGATCCACGCCCCCCTTCATGAAGGGGCCATCAGGGACAGAATGTCCAACCTGAAAGATCGTCTGATCCTCGCCCTGACTTCAGATGCACGAGATCTAGATTCAGGTCTCACCCAGAAACCTAGGACTAGCTTGGCTTCTCAGACTTCTGTCCTCAGACTACTGGCCCACAAGCCCTCCAGTTTGGCAATCTAGAACTACAATGCAGCACTCTACCTGCCCTCCAGAAGAAAAACATTCCCGTCTGGGGCTACCCAGAAACCCCAAATGAGATTCAACCTG
Organism: Mustela putorius furo; assembly: GCF_011764305.1. Taxonomy (NCBI): domain Eukaryota; kingdom Metazoa; phylum Chordata; class Mammalia; order Carnivora; family Mustelidae; genus Mustela; species Mustela putorius. Next base: position 139,970 of record NW_025422352.1, on the reverse strand, counting down.
CACGCCATTTCGCTGTACCGCAAATATATAGGCTGACCTGGGCACTGATGCCCTTTCTGAGACAGCCTGAGTCTGGACCTCCTCGCCACACCCAGACAGCTGGTCGCACACTGAGCTCATATGACCTGCCATGGCCTTAGTTCTTCATCTCTTCTCAATCTCGGGTTTCAGGCTTCAGAACCTAGACATTATCTCCAATCACGGCCCGCGTTTGAAAATGATGCAGAAATCAGAACGCTTTCCGCATGGCAAGAAACCTTGTGTTTGGCATGTTGTCCAAGGTTCAATGTATTTGAAACCAGTGTGGCCCATGAGACCCCGCCCATGCTTGCGGGCCACATTGGTCACAAACACACATTGTGACCCTCAGCCTGAGCCCAGTCCTCAGGTAAGGCCTCTCAGTTGCTGGATGGAGAGACAGCATATTGGGCTTGCCATGCCCCTAGGCCCCCATTTTTAAACATAGTTCGGGTAGTCCCTTCACTCTTCCCCAGGGCTCTGATTTGGAATTCCTCTTTTGGTCGGACACCTGAGGTAACAAACCTAAAAGGAGTACTCCCATCCCACAGATTGACGAAAAACAATTGGGATTGGGCCAAGTCCACAGAGAGCAAGATTCGTCCATGTCCCATGAGGCCTCCCCAACATTCCACGGCCATCGCTGATACAAAATCCAGAGACAAAAGCCTGATCACGCGCCTCAGACTCGCTCATTCTTCATATCCTGAAGGGTTTTCAGATAAGAACCTACACGTCACTCGAAGGCACCCAAAATATATAGTCTAACCTGGGCACTAATGCACTGTCTGACAACCTGAGCCCGGACCTCGTGACCAACACCCAGACAGCTGACCGCACACTGAGCACATCAGACCCGCCACGGCCTTAGGTCATCATCTCTTACCTACCTCAGTTTTCAGTCTTCAAAACCTAGACCTTATCTCCAATCAATGCCGAGTGGTGACTATGATGCAGAAATCAGAACTCTTCCTTACCCAAGGCAAGAAACCATGTGGTTGGCATGTTTTCCAACGTTCAGTTTAGGAGAAACCAGCATTCACCCTGACGCCCCGCCCATTCTTGAGTGCGACGAGGGCATAAACACGCATTGTGACCCTCAGTGTGTGTCCTGTCCTCTAGTACGTCCTCTCAGTGGCTGGACCATTAGATATCTTAATGGGCTTGACATGTCCCTAGGCCCCAATTTTTAACCAGATTTCTGGTTGTCCAGTCGCCCCTCCCAGGGCTCTACTCTGGAATCCCTCATTTGCTGGGACACCTGCGGTTGAAAAACAAAGTAAAACAAACCAATAACAACAGAACAACGGACTTCTTCCATCCCACAGAATGACCACAAACTCTTTGGACGGGGCCAAACCCCCAGAGAGTAAGACTCGTCCATTTCCCATGAAGTCACCCGGAAGTTTGCGACCATGAGTGACACGATAACCAGAGATAAAAACTTGAGCAAGAGCCTCACACTCGCCCTATTTTCATATCCCGGAGAGTTCTCCTCATGGTCTGTAGATCAGTCCTGCCATACCTATGACCCGAAACATAAGCCGAGTTTGTGTTTTCAAACAACTGTCCAAACAGCCCTGGCCTACACACTCTACAGGCTCAGGCCCCTGGAGCCAAACCTGACGACTGTGCTTGCCCTCTCCAAGGGAATTGTGTGTGCCCATTCCAATGGCCACAACCCAACTAAGAGGATAAACCTCCAAAGTCCCTGAGGCCATCCCAATATTTGTGGTTTCCCAGGACAAACAGGGGCAATCTGGGCGCATCTGAGCACCTACCGGCACTCAGACCCGTAGACCGATGTCCCCAGAGGTAAAAAGGAACGAACAGGCCCCTAGGCACATATCCGATCCATTGCTTTGGTTTCCAGGCATCTCTGCTCAGAGGAATGGATTTCAATAACAGCATATGGCTGTTTCTTGACTCACCCATTCAGAACAAATCTCATCTACACATGGGAAACTTGCACGATGGAGCTCTGTGAAAGCCTCTCTTTAGGAGAACCCTTCAGGGCCCCAGTGCCACCGCTTCATTCCAAGGTCTCCATAGACATATTATCATATTAGGACAAATCCACGGGAGAGTCCATTTCAACTCAGCCTCCTCGGGTGCTCCCCCAGATCCAGCAGATCTAACCTGTCTTGTTGCTTGCAGACAATTGGAATGCGAGGTGGGCTACCCAGCCATCCATCCTTAGAACCCTGCTGGGAATCTTTGTCCTGGAGCCAACCAACAGGTCTCAATTGTCCTGCAGAAGATTCTTTGCATTTGGGAGCTTCTCACAACACCCATCGTGGTAAAACCCGCATGGCCTCGTGATCCACGCCCCCCTTCATGAAGGGGCCATCAGGGACAGAATGTCCAACCTGATCGATCGTCTGATCCTCGCCCTGACTTCAGATGCACGAGATCTAGATTCAGGTCTCACCCAGAAAAACCTAGGCCTAGCTTGGGTTCTCAGACTTCCGTCCTCAGACTACTGGCCCCAAAGCCCTCCAGTTTGGCAATCCAGAACTACAATGCAGCACTCTACCTGCCGTCCAGAAGAAAAACATTGCCGTCTGGGGCTACTCAGAAACCCCCATGAGATTCAACCTGCACGCCATTTGGCTGTACCGCAAATATATAGGCTGACCTGGGCACTAATGCCCTTTCTGAGACAGCCTGAGTCTGGACCTCCTGGCCCCACCCAGACACCTGGCCGCACACTGTGCTCATATGACCTGCCATGGCCTTAGGTCTTCATCTCTTCTCAATCTCGGGTTTCAGGCTTCAGAACGTAGACATTATCACCAATCAGGGCCGCGTTTGAAAATGATGCAGAAATCAGAACGCTTTCGCATGGCAAGAAACCTTGTGTTTGGCATGTTGTCCAAGGTTCAATGTACTTGAAACCAGTGTGGCCCATGGGGCCCCGCCCATGCTTGCGGGCCACATTGGTCACAAACACACATTGTGACCCTCAGCCTGAGCCCAGTCCTCAGGTAAGGCCTCTCAGTGGCTGGACGTTGAGACAGCATATTGGGCTTGCCATGCCACTAGGCCCCCATTTTTAACCATAGTTCGGGTAGTCCCTTCACTCTTCCCAAGGGCTCTGATTTGGAATTCCTCTTTTGGTCGGACACCTGAGGTTACAAACCTAAAAGGAGTCCTCCCATCACACAGATTGACGAAAAACAATTGGGATCGGGCCAAGTCCACAGAGAGCATGATTCGTCCATGTCCCATGAGACCTCCCCAACATTCCACAGCCATCGCTGATACAAAATCCAGAGACAAAAGCCTGAGCACGCGCCTCAGACTCGCTCATTCTTCATATCCTGAAGGGTTCTTCAGATAAGAACCTACACATCACTCGAAGGCACCCAAAATATATAGTCTAACCTGGGCACTAATGCACTGTCTGACAACCTGAGCCCGGACCTCGTGACCAACACCCAGACAGCTGACGCACACTGAGCACATCAGACCCGCCACGGCCTTAGGTCATCATCTCTTACCTACCTCAGTTTTCAGTCTTCAAAACCTAGACCTTATCTCCAATCAATGCCGAGTGGTGACTATGATGCAGAAATCAGAACTCTTCCTTACCCAAGGCAAGAAACCATGTGGTTGGCATGATGTCCAACGTTCAGTGTAGGAGAATCCAGCTTTCACCCTGACGCCCCACCCATCCTTGAGTGCGACGAGGGCATAAAAACGCATTGTGACCCTCAGCGTGAGTCCTGTCCTCTAGTACGTCCTCTCAGTGGCTGGACCATTAGATGTCATAATGGGCTTGACATGACCCTAGGCCCCAATTTTTAACCAGATTTCTGGTTGTCCAGTCGCCCCTCCCAGGGCTCTACTCTGGAATCCCTCATTTGCTGGGACACCTGAGGTTGAAAAACAAAACAAAACAAATCAATAACAACAGAACAACGGATTTCTTCCATCCCACAGAATGACCCCAAACTCTTTGGACGGGGCCAAACCCCCAGAGAGTAAGACTCGTCCATTTCCCATGAAGTCACCCGGAAATTTCACGACCACGAGTGACACGATAACCAGAGATAAAAACTTGAGCAAGAGCCTCACACTCGCCCTGTTTTCATATCCCGAAGAATTCTCCTCATGGTCTGTAGATCAGTCCTGCCATACCTATGACACGAAACATAAGCCGAGATTGTGTTTTCAAACAACTGTCCAAACAGCCCTGGCCTACACACCCTACAGGCTCAGGCCCCTGGAGCCAAACCTGACGACTGTGCTTGCCCTCTCCAAGGGAATTGTGTGTGCCCATTCCAATGGCCACAACCCAACTAAGAGGATAAACCTCCAAAGTCCCTGAGGCCATCCCAATATTTGTGGCTTCCCAGGACAAACAGGGGCAATCTGGGCGCATCTGAGCACCTACCGGCACTCAGACCCGTAGACCGATGTCCCCAGAGGTAAAAAGGAACGAACAGGCCCCTAGGCACATATCCGATCCATTGCTTTGGTTTCCAGGCATCTCTGCTCAGAGGAATGGATTTCAATAACAGCATATGGCTGTTTCTTGACTCACCCATTCAGAACAAATCTCATCTACACATGGGAAACTTGCACGATGGAGCTCTGTGAAAGCCTCTCTTTAGGAGAACCCTTCAGGGCCCCAGTGCCACCGCTTCATTCCAAGGTCTCCATAGACATATTATCATATTAGGACAAATCCACGGGAGAGTCCATTTCAACTCAGCCTCCTCGGGTGCTCCCCCAGATCCAGCAGATCTAACCTGTCTTGTTGCTTGCAGACAATTGGAATGCGAGGTGGGCTACCCAGCCATCCATCCTTAGAACCCTGCTCGGAATCGTTGTCCTGGAGCCAACCAACAGGTCTCAATTGTCCTGCAGAAGAATCTTTGCATTTGGGAGCTTCTCACATCTCCCATCGTGGTAAAACCCGCATGGCCTCGTGATCCACGCCCCCCTTCATGAAGGGGCCATCAGGGACAGAATGTCCAACCTGAGCGATCGTCTGATCCTCACCCTGACTTCAGATGCACGAGATCTAGATTCAGGTCTCACCCAGAAACCTAGGCCTAGCTTAGGTTCTCAGACTTCCGTCCTCAGACTACTGGCCCACAAGCCCTCCATTTTGGCAATCCAGAACTACAATGCAGCACTCTACCTGCCGTCCAGAAGAAAAACATTGCCGTCTGGGGCTACCCAGAAACCCCAAATGAGATTCAACCTGCACGCCATTTGGCTGTACCGCAAATATATAGGCTGACCTGGGAACTAATGCCCTTTCTGAGACAGCCTGAGTCTGGACCGCCTGGCCCCACCCAGACACCTGGCCGCACACTGTGCTCCTATGACCTGCCATGGCCTTAGGTCTTCATCTCTTCTCAATCTCGGGTTTCAGGCTTCAGAACCTAGACATTATCACCAATCATGGCCCGCATTTGAAAATGATGCAGAAATCAGAACGCTTTCCGCATGGCAAGAAACCTTGTGTTTGGCATGTTGTCCAAGGTTCAATGTACTTGAAACCAGTGTGGCCCATGGGGCCCCGCCCATGCCTGCGGGCCACATTGGTCACAAACACACATTGTGACCCTCAGCCTGAGCCCAGTCCTCAGGTAAGGCCTCTCAGTGGCTGGACGTTGAGACAGCATATTGGGCTTGCCATGCCCCTAGGCCCCCATTTTTAACCATAGTTCGGGTAGTCCCTTCACTCTTCCCAAGGGCTCTGATTTGGAATTCCGCTTTTGGTCGGACACCTGAGGTTACAAACCTAAAAGGAGTCCTCCCATCACACAGATTGACGAAAAACAATTGGGATCGGGCCAAATCCACAGAGAGCATGATTCGTCCATGTCCCATGAGACCTCCCCAACATTCCACAGCCATCGCTGATACAAAATCCAGAGACAAAAGCCTGAGCACGCGCTTCAGACTCGCTCATTCTTCATATCCTGAAGGGTTCTTCAGATAAGAACCTACACATCACTCGAAGGCACCCAAAATATATAGTCTAACCTGGGCACTAATGCACTGTCTGACAACCTGAGCCTGGACCTCGTGATCAAAACCCAGACAGCTGACCGCACACTGAGCACATCAGACCCGCAATGGCCTCAGGTTATCATCTCTTACCTACCTCAGTTTTCAGGCTTCAAAACCTAGACCTTATCTCCAATCACTACCCAGGGGTGACAATGATGCAGAAATCAAAATTCTTCCGTACCCAAGGCAAAAAACCATGTGGTTGGCATGCTGTCCAAAGTTCAGTGTAGGAGAAACCAGCATTCACCCTGAGGCCCCGCCCATTCTTGAGTTGGAAGAGGGCATAAACATGCATTGTGACCCTCAGTGTGAGTCCTGTCCTCTAGTACGTCCTCTCAGTGGCTGGACCATTAGATGTCCTAATGGGCTTGACATGTCCCTAGGTCCCAATTTTTAACCATATTTCTGGTTGTCCAGTCGCCCCTCCCAGGGCTCTACACTGGAATCCCTCATTTGCTGGGACACCTGAGGATGAAAAACAAAACAAAACAAAACAAATCAACAACAACAGAACCATGGACTTGTTCCATCCTACAGAATGACCCCAAACTCTTTGGATGGGGCCAAATCCCCAGAGAGTAAGACTCGTCCATTTCCCATGAAGTCACCCGGAAATTTCACGACCATGGGTGACACGATATCCAGAAATATAAACTTGAGCAAGAGCCTCACACTCGCCCTATTTTCATATCCCGAAGAGTTCTCCTCATGGTCTGTAGATCAGTCCTGCCATACCTATGACCCGAAACATAAGCCGTATTTGTGTTTTCAGACAACTGTCCAAACAGCCCTAGCCTACACACCCTACGGGCTCAGGGCCCTGGAGCCAAACCTGACGACTGTGCTTGCACACTCCATGGGAATTGTGTGTGCCCATTCCATTGGCCACAACCAACTAAGAGGATAAACCTCAAAAGTCCCTGAGGCCATCCCAATATTTGTGGCTTCCCAGGACTAACAGGGGCAATCTGGGCCCAACTGAGCACCTATCGGCACTCAGACCCGTTGACTGATGTCCCCAGAGGTAAAAAGGAACGATCAGGCCCATAGACACCTATCCGATCCATTGCTTTTGTTTCCAGGCATATCTCCTCAGAGGAATGGATTTCAATAACAGCATATGGCTGTTTCTTGACTCACCCATCAGAACAAATCTCATCTACACATGGGAAACTTGCATGATGGAGCTGTGTGAAAGCCTCTCTTTAGGAGAACCATTCATTGATCCTTCTTTCTTCCCCAGGGCTCTGCTTTGGAATTCCTCTTTTGGTGGGACACCTGATGTAACAACCCTGAAAGGAGTCCTCCATCCAACAGATTGACGAAAAACAATTGGGATCGGGCCAAATCCACAGAGAGCAAGATTCATCTATGGCCCATGAGGCCTCCTCGACATTCCACGGCCATCTCTGAAACAAAATCCAGAGACAAAAGCCTGAGCAAGCGCCTCAGACTCCTACTATCTTCATATCCTGAAGATGTCTTCTCATGGTTTGTAGATCGGGCCTGCCATACCTACGTCCCCAAACATAAGCTGAGTTTTGTTTTCAGACTTCTGTCCTCAAAGTCCTGGGCCACAAAACCATCCAGGCTGGGGACCCTGGAGCCACACATTAGGACTGTGCCTACCCAATCCATGGGAATTCTGCCCATTCCATTGTCCAAAATCGTACAAATTAGGAGAACCCTCCAAAGTCTCTGAGGCCATCCCAATAGTATAGTTCGCGCGAGACAAAAAAGGTCAGTCTGTCACCAGCTGAGCATCTACTTCCACTCATACCCTAGATGGATGTCCCCAGAGAAGAAGATTGAACCAGACAGGACCCTAGGCCAAAATCGGATCCATTGCTTTGGTTTAAAGGCATGTCTCCTCAAAACCCTGGATTCCAATACAAGCATTGGGGTTTTCCTGAGGCACCCATCAGAACAAACCTCGGCTCCACAAGGAAACTTGTGCATGGGAGCTATGTCAAAAGCTTAGGAAAATACTTCAGGGTCCCGGTGCCACCGCCCCATTCCAAGGCCCTCATGGACACAAACACACATTATTCCCATCCTCAGGAAAGTCCATTTCAACTCAGCCACCCCGGTTGCTCCCGCAGAGCCATCAGATCTAAACTGCCTTGTCGCTAGGAGACAATTGGAATGCGAGGCGGGCTTCCCAGGCATCCATCCTCGAACATTGGTCTGGACTCATCCATATGGGATGTCCTGGAGCTGTCCAACAGGTCTCAATTGTCCCGCAGAAGGAATCCTAGGAGGGGGCATCCCACCACTCCAAACGTGGGAAAACCTCCACGGCCTCGAGATTCGGCTCCCTTCATGAAGGGGCCGTCATGAACAGAAAATCCAAGCTGAGCCAACGTCTGATCCTTGCTCTGACTTCAGATGCATGAGATATTGCTTCAGATCTTCAGGGGGTACATGCCGTGCCCTCGCCCTGAATCCCAAGTCTAGCTTGTGTTCTCAGACTTCCGTCCTCACACTCCTGGCCCCGAAGCCCACAAGTTTGCCAATTCCTGACCATCATTGCAGCACTCTGCCTGCCCTCGAGAAACAAAATATTGCCCAATGAACTGCCCGGGTACATTAAATGAGAATAAACCTACACGGCACTCGACTGTACCCAAATTATATAGTCTAACCTGGGCAGTAATGCACTGTCTGACACACCCTGAGCCGGGAACTCCTGAACAACACCCAGACAGCTGACCGCACCCTGAGCCCATAAGACCCGCCGTCGCCTTAGGTCATCATCTCTTCCCTACCTCAGTTTTCAGGCTTCAGAACCTAGACCTTATCTCCAATCACTGCCCAGGGGTGAGTGTGATGCAGAAATCAGAACTCTTCCTTACCCATGGCAAGAAACCTTATGGTTGGCATGTTGTCCAACGTTCAGTGTAGGGGAAACCAGCATTCACCCTGAGGCCCCGCCCATTCATGAGTGCGACGAGGGCATAAACACGCATTGGGACCCTCAGCGTGAGTCCTGTCCTCTAGTACGTCCTCTAAGTGGCTAGACCATTAGATGCCATAATGGCTTGACATGTCCCTAGGCCCCAAATTTAAACCAGATTTCTGGTTGTCCAATCGCCCCTCCCCAGGGTTCTAATCTGGAATCCCTCTTTTGGTGGAGTTTGAAAAACAAAACAAAACAACAACAACAACAACAAAAAAAAAAAAAACGGACTTCTTCCTTCCCACAGAATGACCCCAAACTCTTTGGACGGGGCCAAACCCCCAAAGAGTACGACTCGTCCTTTTCCCATGAAGTCACCCGGATATTTCACGACCATGAATGGCACGATATCCAGAGATAAAAACTTGAGCAAGAGCCTCACACTCGCCCATTTTTCATATCCCGAAGTGTTCTCCTCATGGTCTGTAGATCAGTCCTGCCATACCTATGACCCGAAACATAATCCGTGTTTGTGTTTTCAGACAACTGTCCATACAGCCCAGGCCTACACACCCTACAGGCTCAGGCCCGTGGAGCCAACCTGAGGACTCTACTTGCCCTCTCCAAGGGAATTCTGTGGGCCCATTCCAATGGCTACAACCCTACTAATAGAATAAACCTCCAAAGTCCCTGAGGCCATCCCAATAGTGGTGGCTTCCCAGGACAAACAGGAGCAATCTGAGACCATCTGAGAACCTACCTGCACTCAGACTCGTAGACTGATATCCCCAGAGGTAAAAAGGAATGAACAGGCCCCTAGGCCCTAATCGGATCCATTGCTTTGGTTTCCAGGCATCTTCCTCAGAGGCCTGGGTTTCAGTACCAGCATATGGCTGTTTCTTGACTCACCCGTCAGAACAAAAATTAATCTACACATGGGAAACTTGCACGTGGGAGGTGTGTCAAAGCCTCTTTTTAAGAGAACCCTTCATGGCCCCAGTGCCACCGCTTCATTCCAAGGTCTCCATAGACACATAATCATATTAGGACACATGCACGGGAGAATCCAATTCAACTCAGCATATTCGGTTGCTCTGCGAGATCCAGCAGATCTAACTTGTCTTGTTGCTAGGAGGCAATTGGATTGTGAGGTGGGCTACCCTGCCATCCATCCTTAGAACCCTGCTCAGAATCATTGGCCTGGAGCCAACCAACAGGTCTCAATTGTCCTGCAGAAGAATCTTTGCAGTAGGGAGCTTCTCACAACTCCCATCGTGAGAAACTCCCATGGCCTCGTGATAACCCCCCCTTCATGAAGGGGCCATCAGGGACATAAGGTCTATCCTGAGAAATAGTCTGACCCTCACCCTGACTTCAAATGCACGAGATCTCGATTCAGATCTGTATATTGTGCCTGCCATGTCCTCACCCAGAAACCTAAGCCTAGCTAGTGTCCTCAGACTTCCGTCCTCAGACTAATGGCCCACAAGCCCTCCAGTTTGGCAATCCAGAATTACAATGCAGCACTCTGCTTGCCCTCCAGAAGAAAAACATTGCCCTCTGGGGCTACCCAGAAACCCCAAATGAAGATCAACGTGCACGCCAATTGGCTGTACCCAAAATATATAGGCTGACCTGGGCAATAATGCCCTTTCTGACAGAACCTGAGCCTGGACCTCCTGGCCCCACCCAGACAGCTTGCCGATCACTGAGCACATAGGACCAGCCATTGCCTTAGGTTGTTATATCTTCCCAGCCTCGGTTTTCAGGATTCAGGTCCTAGACCTTATCTCCAATCACTGCCCAGGTTTGAAAATGATGCAGAAATCAGAACTCCTGCCCAATGGCAAGAACCTTGTGGTTGGCTTGTTGTCCAATGTTCAGGGTAGTGGAAACCTGTTTGTCCGATGAGGCCCCGCCATTGCTCACGGGCCACATAGGTGGCAAACTCACATTGTGACCCACAGCCTTAGCCCAGTCCTCAGGTAAGGCCTCTCAATGGCTGGATGAAGAGACAGCATATTGGGCTTGCCATGCACATAGGCCCCAATTTTTAACCATAGTTCGGGTTGATCCTTCTTTCTTCCCCATGGCTCTGCTTTGGAATTCCTCTTTTGGTGGGACACCTGATGTAACAACCCTGAAAGGAGTCCTCCATCCAACAGATTGACGAAAAACAATTGGGATCGGGCCAAATCCACAGAGAGCAAGATTCGTCCATGGCCCATGAGGCCTCCTCGACATTCCACGGCCATCTCTGAAACAAAATCCAGAGACAAAAGCCTGAGCAAGCGCCTCAGACTCCTACTATCTTCATATCCTGAAGATGTCTTCTCATGGTTTGTAGATCGGGCCTGCCATACCTACGTCCCCAAACATAAGCTCAGTTTTGTTTTCAGACTTCTGTCCTCAAAGTCCTGGGCCACAAAACCATCCAGGCTGGGGACCCTGGAGCCACACATTAGGACTGTGCCTACCAATCCATGGGAATTCTGCCCATTCCATTGTCCAAAATCGTACAAATTAGGAGAACCCTCCAAAGTCCCTGAGGCCATCCCAATAGTATAGGTCGCCCGGGACAAAAAAGGGCAGTCTGACACCAGCTGAGCATCTACCTCCACTCATACCCTAGATGGATGTCCCCAGAGAAGAAGAATGAACCAGACAGGACCCTAGGTCAAAATCGGATCCATTGCTTTGGTTTACAGGCATGTCTCCTCAAAACCCTGGTTTACAATACCAGCTTTGTGGTTTTCCTGAGGCACCCATCAGAACCAAACTCGTCTCCACAAGGAAACTTGTGCATGGGAGCTATGTCAAAAGCTGAGGAGAATACTACAGGGTCCCTGTGCCACCGCCCCATTCCAAGGCCCTCATGGACACAAACACACATTAGACCCATCCTCAGGAAAGTCCATTTCAACTCAGCCACCCCAGTTGCTCCCGCAGAGCCATCAGATCTAAACTGTCTTGTCGCTAGGAGACAATCGGAATGCGAGGCGGGCTTCCCAGGCATCCATCCTCGAACGTTGGTCTGGACTCATCCATATGGGATGTCCTGGAGCTGTCCAACAGGTCTCAATTGTCCCGCAGAAGGAATCCTTGAGGGGGCATCCCACCACTCCCAACGTGGGAAAAACTCCGTGCTCTCGAGAATCTGCTCCCTTCATCAAGGGGCCGTCATGGACAGAAAATCCAAGCTGGGGCGCCTGGGTGGCTCAGTGGGTTAAGCCGCTGCTTTCAGCTCAGGTCATGATTTCAGGGTCCTGGGATCGAGTCCCGCATCGGTCTCTCTGCTCAGCAGGGAGCCTGCTTTCTCTCTCTCTGCCTGCCTCTCCTTCTCCTTGTGATTTCTCTCTGTCCAATAAATAAATAAAATTTAAAAAAAAATTAAAAAAAAAAAAGAAAATCCAAGCTGAGCCAACGTCTGATCCTCGCTCTGACTTCAGAAGCATGAGATATTGCTTCAGATCTTCAGGGGGTACATGCCGTGCCCTCGCCCCTAGGCACCTATCGGATCCATTGCTTTGGTTTCCAGGCATCTCTCCTCAGAGGCCGGGATTTCAATATCAGCATGTGGCTCTTTCTTGCCTCACCCATCAGAACAAATCTCATCTATACATGGGAAATTTGCACGATGGATCTGTGTGAAAGCCTCTCTTTAGGAGAGCCCTTCAGGGCCCAGTGCCACCACTACATTCCAAGGTCACCTTAGACACAAAATCATATTAGGAAACATCCACGGGAGAGTCCATTTCAACTCAGCCTCCTTAGTTGCTCCCCCATTTCCAGCAGATCTAACCTGTCTTTTACTTGGAGACAATTGGAAGGCGAGGTGGGCTACCCAGCCATCCATACTTAGAACCCTGCTCAGAATTGTTGTCCTGGAGCCAACCAACTGGTCTCAATTGTCCTGCAGAAGAATATTTGCAGTTGGGAGCTTCTCACAACTCCCATCGTGGGAAAACCCCCACGGCCTCTCGATCCACCCCCCCCTTCAAGAAGGGGCCATCAGGGACTGAATGTCCAACCTGAGCGATCGTCTGATTATCGCCCTGACTTCAGAAGCATGAGATCTAGATTCAGGTCTGTAGATTGTCCCTACCATATCCTCACCCAGAAACCTGGGCCTGGCTTGGGTTCTAAGACTTCCGTCCTCAGACTACTGAACCACAAACCTTACAGTTTGGCAATCGAGAACTACAATGCAGCACTCTGCCTGCCTCCAGAAGGAAAACATTGCCCTCTGGGGCTACCCAGGAACCCAAATGAGGATCAACCTGAACGCCGTTCGGCTGTACCCCAAATATATAGGCTGACCTGGGCACTAATTCCCTTTCTGACAAGGCCTGATCTTGGACCTCCTGGCCCCAACCAGACAGCAGGCGGCACACTGAGCACATCGGACACGCCATGGCCTTAGGTCGTCATCTCTTCTCAATCTCGGTTTTCAGGCTTCAGAACCTAGACCTTATCTCCAATCACGTCCCGGGTTTGAAAATGATGCAGTAATCAGAACTCTTTCGCCATGGCAAGAAAACTTGTGGTTGGCATGTTGTCCAAGGTTCAGTGTACTTGAAACCAGTGTGGGCCATGAGTCCCCGCCCATGCTTGTGTGCCCCATTGGTCACAAACACACATTGTGACTTTCAGCCTGAGCACAGTCCTCAGGTAAGGCCTCTCAGTGGCTCTAAGGAGAGACAGCATATTGGGCTTGCCATGCCCCTAGGCCCCAATTTTTAACTATATTTCGGCTTGTCCCTTCACTCTTCCCCAGGGCTCAGCTTTGGAATTCCTCTTTTGGTGGCACACCTGAGGTAACAAACCTGAAAGGTGTCCTCCCATCCCACCGATTGACGAAAAACAATTGGGATCAGGCCAAGTCCACAGAGAGCAAGATTCGTCCTTGGCCCATGAGGCCACCCCACCATTCCACGGCCATCGCTGACACAAAATCCAGAGACAAAAGCCTGAGGACGCACCCCAGATTCGCTCATTCTTCATATCCTGAAGAGTTCTTCAGTTAAGAAACTATACGGCACTCGAATGCACCCAAAATATACAGTCTAACCTGGGCACTAATGCACTGTTTGACAACCTGAGCCCGAAGCTCGTGACCAACACCCAGACAGCTGACCGCACACTGAGCCCATCAGACCCGCCATGGCCTTAGGTCATCATCTCTTCCCTACCTCAGTTTTCAGGCTTCAGGACCTAGACCTTATCTCCAATAACTGCCCAGGGGTGACTGTGATGCTGAAATTAGAACTCTTCCTTACCCATGGCAAGAAACCTTGTGGTTGGCATGTTGTCCAACGATCAGTGTAGGAGAAACCAGCATTCACCCTGAGGCCCCGCCCATTCTTGAGTGCGACGAGGGCATAAACACGCATTGTGACCCTCAGCGTGAGTCCTGTCCTCTAGTACGTCCTCTCAGTGGCTGTAACATTAGATGTCATAATGGGATTGACATGTCCCTAGGCCTCAATTTTTAACCAGATTTCTCATTGTCCAGTTGCCCGCCCCAAGGCTCTACTCTGGAATCCCTCATTTGGTGGGACACCTGAGGTTGAAAAACAAAACAAAACAAATCAACAACAACAGAACAACGGACTTCTTCCATCCCACAGAATGACCCCAAACTCTTTGGACGGGGCCAAACCCCCAGAGAGGAAGACTCGTCCATTTCCCATGAAGTCACCCAGAAATTTCACGACCATGGGTGACACGATATCCAGAGACAAAAACTTGAGCAACAGCCTCACACTCGCCCTTTTTTCATATCCGGAAGAGTTCTCCTCATGGTCTGTAGGTCAGTCCTGCTATACCTATGACCCGAAACATAAGCCGAGTTTGTGTTTTCAGACAACTGTCCAAACAGCCCTGGCCTACACACCCTACAGGCTCAGGCCCCTGGAGCCAAACCTGACGACTGTGCTTGCCCTCTCCAAGGGAATTGTATGTGCCCATTCCAATGGCCACAACCCTACTAATAGGATAAACATACAAAGTCCCTGAGGCCATCCAATATTTGTGGCTTCCCAGGACAAACAGGGGCAATCTGGGCCCATCTGAGCACCTACCTGCACTCAGACCCGTAGACTGATGTCCCCAGATGTAAAAAGGAACGGACAGGCCCCTAGGCTCCTATCGGATCCATTGCTATGGTTTCCAGCTATCTCTCCTCAGAGGCCTGGATTTCAATAACAGCATATGGCTGTTCTTGACTCACCCATCAGAACAAATCTCATCTACACATGGGAAAATTGCACGATGGAGCTGAGTGAAAGCCTCTCTTTACGAGAACCCTTCAGGGCCCCATTGCCACCGCTTCATTTCAAGGTCTCCATAGATACAAAATCATATTAGGACACATCCACGGGAGAGTCCATTTCAACTCAGCCAACTCGGTTGCTACCCGAAATCCAGCAGATCTAACTTGTCTTGTTGCGTGGAGACAATTGGAATGCGAGGTGGGCTACCTAGCCATCCATCCTTAGAACCCTGCTCAGAATCGTTGTCCTGGAGAGAACCAACAGGTCTCAATTTTCCTGCTGCAGAATCTTTGCAGTTGGGAGCTTCTCACAACTACCATCGTGGGAAAACGCCCATGGCCTCGTGATCCACCCCCCATTCAAGAAGGGGCCATCAGGGACAGAATGTCCAACCTGAGCGATCGTCTGATCCTTGATCTGACTTCAGATGCACGAGATCTCGATTCAGGTCTGTGGATTGTGACTGCCATATCATCACCCAGAAACCTAGGCCTAGCTTGGGTTCTCAGACTTCCGTCCTCAGACTGCTGGCCCACAAGCCCTCCAGTTTGGCAATCCAGAACTACAATGCAGCACTCTACCTTCCCTCCAGAAGTAAAACATTGCCCTCCGGGGCAACCCAGAAACCCAAAATCAGGATCAACCTGCACGCCATTCCGCTCTACCCCAAATATATAGGCTGTCCTGGGTACTAATGCCCTTTCTGACGCAGCCTGAGCCTGGACCTCCTAGCCCCACCCAGAGAGCTGGCCGCACACTGAGCACATCGGACCCGCCATAGCCTTAGGTCGTCATCTCTTCTCAACCTCGGTTTTCAGGCTTCAGAACCTAGACCTTATCTCCAATCACGGCACGGGTTTGAAAATGATGCAGAAATCAGAACTCTTTCCCCATGGCAAGAAACCTTGTGGTTGGCATGTTGTCCAAGTTTCAGTGTAGTTGAAACCAGTGTGGCCCATGAGGCCCCGCCCATGCTTGCGCGCCACATTGGTCACAAACACACATTGTGACCCTCAGCCTGAGCCCAGTCCTCAGGTAAGGCCTCTCAGTGGCTGGATGGAGAGACAGCATACTGGGCTTGCCATGCCCCTAGGCCCCAATTTTTAACCTTAGTTCGGGTTGTCCCTTCACTCTTCCCCAGGGCTCTGATTTGGAATTCCTCTTTTGGTGGGACACCTGAGGTAGCAAACCTGAAAGGAGTCCTCCCATCCCACAGATTGACGAACAACATTGGGATCGGGCCAAGTCCATAGAGAGCAAGATTCGTCCATGGCCCATGAGGCCTCCCCAAAATTCCACGGCCATCGCTGATACAAAATCCAGAGACAAAAGCCTGAGCATGCGCCTCAGACTCGCACATTCTTCATATCCTGAAGAGTTCTTCAGATAAGAACTTACACGGCACTCGAATGCACCCAAAATATATAGTCTAACCTGGGCACTAATGCACTGTCTGACAACCTGAGCCCGGACCTCGTGACCAACACCCAGACAGCTGACCGCACACTGAGCACATCAGACCCGCCATGGCCTTAGGTCATCATCTCTTCCCTACCTCAGTTTTCAGGATTCAGAACCTAGACCTTATCTCCAATCACTGCCCAGGGGTGACTGTGATGCAGAAATCAGAAATCTTCCTTACCCATGGCAAGAAACCTTGTGGTTGGCATGTTGTCCAACGTTCAGTGTAGGAGAAACCAGCATTCACCCTGAGGCCCCGCCCTTACTTGAGTGCGACGAGGGCATAAACACGCATTGTGACCCTAGCGTGAGTCCTGTCCTCTAGTACGTCCTCTCAGGGGCTGGACCATTAGATGTCATAATGGGCTTCACATGTCCCTAGGACCCAATCTTAACCAGATTTCTGGGTGTCCATTCGCCCCTCCCCAGGTCTCTACTCTGGAATCCCTCATTTGCTGGGACACCTGAGATTGAAAAACAAAACAAAACAAATCAATAACAACAGAACAACGGACATCTTCTATCCCACAGAATGACCCCAAACTCTTTGGACGGGGCCAAACACCCAGATAGTAAGAGTCGTCCATTTCCCATGAAGTCACCCGGAAATTTCACGACCATGAGTGACACCTTATCCACAGACAGAAACTTGAGCAAGAGCCTCACACTCGCCCTTTTTTCATATCCCGAATAGTTCTCCTCATGGTCTGTATATCAGTCCTGACATACCTATGAGCCGAAACATAAGCCGAGTTTGTGTTTTCAGACAACTGTCCAAACAGCCGTGGCCTACACACCCTACAGCCTCAGGCCCCTGGAGCCAAACCTGTCGACTGGGGTTGCCCTCACCAAGGGAATTGTGTGTGCCCATTCCAATAGCCACAACCCTATTAATAGGATAAACCTCCAAAGTCCCTGAGGCCATCCCTATATTTGTGGCTTCCCAGGACAAACAGGGGCAATCTGTGCCCATCTGAGCACCTACCGGCACTCAGACCCGTAGACTGATGTCCCCAGAGGTAAAAAAGAAGGAACAGGCACATAGGCACCTATCGGATCCATTGCTTTGTTTTCCAGGCATCTCTCCTTAGAGATCCTTAGAACCCTTAGAATCCTGCTCTTGCGTCGTTCCTTATGGGACATCCTTGAGCCATCCAACAGGTCTCGACTGTCCCACAGGAGTCCTTGTGCATGGACCACCTCACAACTCATATCATGGAAAGCTTCCAAGGTCACATGATGCCCCCAATCTTCATGAAGTCGGATCACGGAAAAAACTCCAACCTGAGCCAACGGCTGATCTTCACCTTGACTTCAGATGCACGAGATCTTGATTAAGCCCTTCAGAGTGTACCTGCTGTGCCCTCACCCCAAAACCTAAGCATAGCTAGTGTTCTCAGACTTCCGTCCTCACTCTCCTGGACCACACGCCCTCCATTTTGGGATTTCCGATGACACAGTGCTGCTCTCTGCCTGCCCTCTAGAAGAAAAACGTTGCCCTATGGGTCTACCCAGAAAACTCAAATGAGGATAAACCTGCATGCCACTCAACTGTACACCAATTATATAATCTAGCCTGTGCACTAATGCCCTGTCTGACACAACCTGCGGCCTGAATTCCCAACCGACACCCAGACAGTTTGCCGTACACTGAGAACATCTGAACCGCCATGGACTTAGGTTGCCATCTCTTTCCAACCTGGTTTTCAGGCTACAGATACCTAGACCTTATCTCTACTCATTTCCCATGGGTGAACGTGATGCAGAAATCATAACTCCTCCTTCCCTCTCGCCAGAATTTTGTGGTTGGCATCTTATCCAAAGTTCAGTGTAGGACCCCTGTAGGGCCTACAGGATTAGTAGTAGTGCCCCTGAGGGTAGTGTAGGGTCCCTGAGGCCATGCCCATGCTTAAGAGCTGCGGTAGGCACAAACACACATTGGGACCCTCAGTTTGAGCCCTGTCCTCAAGTAAAGCCTCTCAGTGGCTGGACCATGAGCCCGCATATGGGGCCTGCCATGCCCCAAGTCACCCAATCTTAACCAGATTTAGAGACATCTAGTCACCCCTACTCAGGGCTCTGCTCTGGAATCCCTCTTTGGTGGGACATTTGAGGTAAGTAAACACAGAAAGGATTCCTCCCACCCACAGAATGACCCCAATCACTTGGGATCAGGCCATCCCCAGAGAGAAAGACTCATCCATGGCCCATGAGGCCAGCCCGACATTCCACGGCCACTATTGACACAATGTCCAGAGACATAAGCCTCACCCTTAGGTCATAGCCCAAAAAATTCTCCTCATAGTCTGTAGATCGGGCCTGCCATACCTACGTCCCCAAACCGTGTTTTCAGACTTCTATCCTGACATCCCTGTCCCACACACCCTTCAGACTGAGGCCCCTGGAGCCACACCTCAGGACTGTGCCTGCCCTCTCCAAGGAAATTCTTCCCATTCCATTGGCCACAACCCTACAGATTAGGAGAAACCTCCAAAGTCCCAGAGGCCATTCCAATAGTGTAGGCCGCCCAGTACAAAGAGGGGTGATCTGTCACAAGCTGAGCAACGACCTCAACTCACCCGTAGACAGATATCCCAAGAGAAAGGTATTCAACTGGACAGGCCCCTAGAACGTAATTGGTTCCATTGCTTTTGTTTCTAAGCATCTCTCCTCAGAGGCCTGTTTTCCAATACCAGCATATGAGGGATTCCAGAGATACCAATCAGAACAAATCTTGTCTCCACATGGGAAACTTATCCTTTGGAGCTCTGTAAAAACCTCCAGTTAGGAGAAAGCTTCAGGTAACCGGAGCCACCGCCCTATTCCAAGGTCTCCATGGGCACAAACCCGCATTATGACCATTCGGCAGGAGAATACATTGCAACTCAGCCCCGTTGATTACTCCCCCAGAGCCAGAATATCAAACCTGCCTTGTCGCTAGGAGACAACTTGAATGCAAAGCAGACTCTCTAGGCATCCATCGTTGGAATCCTGCTCAGGCGCCGTTCCATATGGGATGTCCTGGGAGCCTTCCAACAGGTCTTGACTGTCCCGCAGAAGGAATCCTTGCAGATTGGAGCATCTCACAACTCCTATCGTGGGAAAACCTACATGGCCTCATGAGATGCTCCCCTTTATAAAGGGGCCATCATGGACAGAAACTCCAACCTGAGCCAACTTCTGATCCATTGCTTTGGTTTCTATGTATCTCTCCTCAGAGGCCTGGTTTCCAATATCAGAATATGGGGGTTTCCTAAGGAAACAATCAGAACAGATCTCATCTCCACATGAGAAACTTGCTCTTTGGAGCTGTGTCAATACCTCAGGTTAGGAGGATCCTTCAGGGCGCTGGCACCATGGCCCAATTCCAAGAACTCCAAGGACACAAACTTACATTATGATCCATCCTCAGGAGAGTCCATTTCAAATCAGCCCCCTCGGCTGCTCACCCAGAGCCAGCATATCAAACCTGCCTTGTCACTAGGAGACAGTTGGAATGCGAGGTGGGCTGCCCAGGCATCCATCTTTAGAACCCTGCTCTGGAGAATTTCTTTATGGGACGTCTTGAATCCAACCAACCTGTCTTGACTGTCTCGCAGAATGAATCCTTGTGGTTTCAAGCATCACACAATCCCACTGTGAGAAAACCTCCATTTCCTCATGATGCCCCACACCTTCATAAATGGGCCATCATGGACAGAAACTCCATCCTAAGCCAAACTCTGATCCGCGCCCTGAATTCAGAAGCACGATATCTCGAATCAGCACTTGAGAGTGTGCCTGCTGTGCCCTCACCCCGAAACCTAAGCCTAACATGTGTTCTCAGACTTCCGTCTTCACAATCCTGGCCACACCCCTCCAGTTTGGCAATTCTGGAGACACAATGCAGCACTCTGCCTGCCCTCCAGAAGAAAAAATGTTGCCCTATAGGGCTAACCAGAAACGCCAAATGAGTAACAACCTGCATGCCACTCGACCATACCCCAATTATACAATCTAGCCTGTGCACTAAAGCCCTGTCTGACACAGCCTGAAGGCAGACCTCCAGTCCAACACCCAGACAGCTGGCCGTACACTGAGCAAATCAAACCCACAATGGCTTTCGGCCATCATCTCTACCCAACCTCAGTTTTCACCTACAGAACCTAGACCTTATCTCCACTCACTGCTCAGGAGTGAACGTGATACAAGATTCAGAACTTCTCCTTCGCCATGGCTAGAAACCTTGTGGTTGGCATGTTGTCCAACTTTCATTGTAGGAGAAAGTAGCATGGACTATGAGGCCCCACCTATCCCTGAGGGCTACAATTTGCACAAACACACATTGTGACCCTCAGCGTGAGCCCTATCTCATGTAAAGCCTCTTAGTGACTGGAACTACAGCCCACATATGGGGCTTGCCAGCCCCTAGTCCCCCAATCTCAACCAGAGTTAGAGATGTCTAGTCACCCCTACTCAGGGCACTGCTCTGGAATCCCTCTTTGGTGGGACACCTGAGGTAAAAAAAAAAAAAAAAAATACAGAAAGGACTCTTCCCATCCACAGAATGATCCCAACCACTTGGGATCAGGCCAAATCACCAGAGAAAGAATTGTCCATGGCCCTTGAGGACACCCCGACATTCCACGGCCACCATAGGCACAAAATCCAGAGACAAAAGCCTGAGCAAACACCACATACTCGCCCTTTGTTCATAGCCCGGAAAATTCTCACGGTCTGTAGATCGAGCCTTCATACATACATCCCCAAACCTAAGCTGAGTTTGTGTTTTCAGACTTCTGTCCCCACAGTCCTGGCCCACACCATCCAAGCTGGGGCCCCTGGAGCCACACCTGAGGACTGTGGCTTCCCTCTCCAGGGGAATTCTGCCATTTCCATTGGCCACAACCCTATAGATTAGGAGAAACCTCCAAACTCCCCGAGGCCATCCCAATAGTGTTGGCTGCCCAGGACAAACAGGGATGATCTTTCACAAGTTAGGAAACTACCTCCACTCAGACCCAGAGACAGATAACCCCATAGAATAAGATTGATCTGGACAGGCACTTAGACCCTAATCAGATCCATTGCTTTTGTTTCCAGGCATCTCTCCTTAGAGGCCTGGTTACCAATACAAGCATATGGGGGATTACTGAGGCACTCATAGAAAAATCTCGTCTCCACATAGGAAATGTACTCTTTGGAGCTCTATAAAAACCTCTGTTTAGGAGAATCTTTCAGGGCCCCAGATCAAGCGACCCATTCCAAGGTCTCCATGGACTTAAACCCACATTATGATCTATTCTCGGTAGAGTCCATGTCAACTCATCCCCCTTGGTTTCTCCCCCAGGGCCTGCAGATCAAACCTGCCTTGTTGCTAGGAGACAACTAGAATGGGAGGCGGGCTGCCCAGGCATCCATCCTTAGAACCCTACTCTAGAGTCGTTCCATATGGGACATCCTAGAGCCATCCAACAGGTCTCAAGTGTCCCACAGAAGGAATCTTTGCAGTCTGGTGCATCTCACAACTCCAATTGTGGGAAAATCTTCATGGCCTCTTGAGACGCTCCACTTTATAAAGGGGCCATCATGGACAGAAACTCCAACCTGAGCAAACGTCTGATATTCGCCCTGGCTTCAGGTGCATGAGATCTTGATTCAGCTCTGCAGAGTGTGCATTCTGTGCCCTCACGCCAAAAACTAAGCCTAGCTTGTGTTCTCAGAATACCCTCCTCACCCCCCTGGCCCAAAAGCCCTACAATTTGGCAATACTGGGGCCACAATGCAGCACTCTGCCTGCCCTCCAGAAGAAAAACGTTGCCTTATGGATCTACCTAGAAACTCGAATGACATCAACTGAACGCCACTCGACTGCACCCCAAATATACAGTCTACCCTGTCTAATGCCCTGTCTGACACAGCATGAGCCCACACCTCCAGACCTACGCTCAACAGCTAGCCACACACTGAGCTCATTGTACCCATCAGGTCCTTAGGTCTTCATCTCTTCCCAACCTCGGTTTTCGGGTTTCAGAACCTAGACCTAAGCTCCAATCACTGTCCAGGGGTGAACGTGATGCAGAAATCACAACTCTTCCTTCGCCATGGCCGGAAACCTTGTGGTTGGCATATTCTCCAACGTTCAGTGTAGGAGAATCCAGCGTGGCCCATGAGGCCCTTCCCATGCTTGAGGGCCTTGTTGGGCACAAATAGGCATTGTGACCCTCAGCATGAGCCCTGTCCTCAAGGAAGACATCTCAGTGTCTGAATCAAGAGCCCACATATTGGACTTGCCATGCCCCTAGGCCCCCAAACTTAAACTGAGGTGGGGTTATCCAGGTGTCCCTACCAAGGACTCTGCTCGGGAATCCCTCTTTTATTGGCACACATGAGGTACATAAAATAAAATAAAAAAACAGAAAGGACACCTCCCATCCCACAGAATGTACCCAAACTCTTGGGATTGGGTCAAATCCTCAGAGAAGGAAAGCCTTCCACAACCCATGAGGCCACGCCAGCATTCGACCCACATTGTTTACACAAATCCAGAGACAAAACCTGAGCAAGCACCTCAAACTCACCCTTTTTCATATCCCGAAGTGTTATCACGGTCTGTAGATTGGGCGTGCCATACCTATGTCCCCAATCCTAAGCGGAATTTGTGTTTTCAGACTTCTGTCCCCACAGGCCTGGCCCACACACCCTCAAGGATGGGCCCCTAGAGCCAAACTCAGAACTGTGCCTGCCCTCTCCAGGGGATTTCTGCCCATTCCATTGGCCACAACCCTATAGATTAGGAGAAACTCCAAAATCCCGAGGCCATTCCCAATATTATGGGCTGCCCAGGACAAACAGGGGCGATCTGACACAAGCCGAGCAACTACCTCCCCTCAGATCCATAGACACGTATCCCCAGGAAAGAGATTGAACCGGACAGGCACCTAGGCCCTAATCATATCCATTGCTTTTGTTTCCAGGCATCTCTCCTCAGAGGCCTGGTTTCCAATACCAGCATATGGGAGATTCCTTAGGCACTCATCAAAACAATTCTCTTCTCTACATAGGAAACATACTCTTTAGAGCTCCATCAAAACCTCCGGTTATGAACATCCCTCAAGGCCCCGGATCAAGCACCCCATTCCAAGGTCTCCATGGACACAAATGCACAATATGACCCATCCTCAACTCACCCATTTCAACACACCCGCCTCGGTTACTCCCCTAGATCCAGCAGATCGAACTTGCCTTGGCGCTATGAGACACCTGGAATGGGAGGCAGGCTGCCCAGGCATCCATCCTTAGAACCCTGCTCTGGATAACTTCCTTATGGGATGTCCTGGAGCCATCCAGCAGGTCTCGACTGTCCCACGGAAGGAATCATTGCGGTTTGGAGCATCTCACAATTCCCATCGTGGGAAAACCTCCATGGCCTCGTGACACCCTCCCCTTCATGAAGGGGCCGTCATGGACAGAAACTCCAACCTGAGCCAACGTCTGATCCTAGCTCTGTCTTCAGGTACACGGGATCTCGAATCATCTCTGCAGAGGGTTCCTGCCGTCCCCTCACCCCGAAATCTAAGTCTGGCTTGTGTTCTCAGAATTTTTTCCTCACACTCCTGGCCCACAAGCCTTCCAGTTTGGGAATTCTGGAGCCACTATGTGGCACTGTGTCTTCCTTCCAGAAGAAAAACGTTGCCCTCTGGGGCTACCCAGTAACCACAAATGAGTACCAACCTGCACGAAACTCGACTGCACCCCAATGATACAGTCTAGCCTGGGCACTAATTCCCTGTCTGCCACAGCCTGAGCCTGCACCTCCCAACCCACACTCAACAGCTGGCCGAACACTGAGCACATCAGTCACACCCCGGCCTTAGGTCTTCATCTCTTCCCAACCTTAGTTTTCAGGCTTCAGAACCTAGAAATTAAATCCAATCACAGTCCAGGAGTGAAAGTGTTGCAGAAATTAGAACTCTTTCTTCCCCATGGCCAGAAAACTTGTGGTTGCCATATTGTGCAACGTTCAGTGTAGGAGAAACCAGCATGGTACATTAGGTCACGACCTGACTTGAGGGGCTCCTTGGGCACAAAAACACATTGTGAAACTCAATATGAGCCCTATGCTCAAGGAAGGCCTCTCAGTGTCTGGACCAAGAGCCCACATAAGGGGCTTGCCATGTTCTTAGGTCCCAATGTTAACCAGAGTTCTGGTTGTCCAGTCGCCCCTCCCCAGGACTCTGCTGTGGAATCCCTCTTTTGGTGGTCCACCTGAGGTAAAAAAAAAAAAAAAAAAAAAAAAAAACAGAAAGGCCTCCTCCCTTCCAAAAGAATGACCCCAAACTCTTGGGATTGGGTCAAATCCCCAGAAAGGGAGCCTAATCGATGGCCCATGAGGACCCCCGGACATTCCATGGCAATCGGTGTCACATATACAGAAAAAAATAAGCATGAGCAAGTACCTCATTTTCGCCCTTTGTTCATATCCCGAAGAGTTCTTCTCACGGTCTATATATCGGGCCGACCATACCTACAGACCCAAACCTAAGGGGAGTTTGTGTTTTCAGACTTTTGTCCAAATAGCCCTGGACCACACACGCTCCACACTTGGGTCCCTGGAGCCACACCTCAGGACTGTGCTTCCCTTTCAAGAGAATTCTTCCCATTCCATTGGCCACAACCTTGCAAATTAGGAAAAAACCTCAAAAGTTACCGAGGCCATCCCAATAGTGTAGGCCGCCCAGGACAAACAGGTGTGATCTCAAACCAGCTGAGCAACTACCTCCACTCAGACAAAAGATGTCCCCAGAAAAGAATATTGAACTGGACAGGCCCCTAGGCCCTAATCAGATCCATTGCTTTGGTTTCCAGGCATCTCTCCTCAGAGGCCTCATTTCCAATACCAGCAAATGGTGGTTTCCTGAGGCACCAATAAGAACAAATCTCGTCTCCCCATGGAAAACTTGCTCATTGGAGCTTTGTTATCACCTCTGGTTAGGAGAATCCTTCAGGGCCCTGGTGCCACTGCCCCATACCAAGGTCTCAATGGACTCAAACCAACATTAAGACCATCCTCAGGAAAGTCCATTTCAACTCATTTAAGACCATCCTTCAGGAAAGTCCATTCCAACTCAGCCCCCTCTGAGGCTACCCCAAACCAGCAGATCAAATGTTTCTTGTTGCTAGGAGACAATTGGAATTGAGGCTGTCTGCCCAGGCATCCATACTTAGAACCCTGTTCTGGAAAAATACCTTAGGAGACGTCCTGGAGCCATCCAACAAATCTTAATTGTCCCACAGAAGGAATCCTTGCGGTTTGGAGAATCTCACAACTCTAATAGTGGGAAAACCCCCATGGCCTCATAATGCCCCCTCCTTCATGAAGGGGCCAACATGGACAGAAACTCCAACCTGAGCCAAAGTCTGATCCTCGACCTCACTTCAGACTCATGAGATCTCAATTCAGCTCTGCAGAGTGTGCCTGCCATGTCCATTCCCCGAAACCTAAGCCTAGCTTGTGTTCTCAGACTTCCGTCCTCACTCTCCTGGCCCACAAGCCCTCCAGTTTGGGAATTCCGAAGCCACAATGCAGCACTCAGCCTGCCTTCCAGAAGAAAAACTTTGCCCTGTGCTGCTAATAAGAAACCCCAAATGATTATCTAATGCATGCCACTCGACTGTAAAGCAAGTATAGAGCCTACCCTGAATATGAATGCCCTGTCTGGCACAGCCTGAGACAAAACATCCCAAAAGACACCTAGACAGCTGGCTCCAACCTGGACACAAGGGACCCGCTATGGCTGTAGTTCGTCATCTCTTCCCAACCTCGGTTTTCAGGCTTCAGAACCTAGACCGTATCTCCAATCACTGCCCAGGGGTGAACGTGATGCAGAAATTAGAATTCCTCCTTCCCCATGGCCAGAAACCTTGTGGTGGGAAAACCTGCATTGTCGGAAAGGCCACACCAGTGCTTGAGGGCCGCCTAGGGCACAGACATGCATTGTGACCTGTAGCGTGAGTCCCGTATTAAAGTAACGCCTCTCAGTGGCTGGACCAAGATCCTGCATATGGGGCTTGTCATATCCAGGCTTAACCAGAGAGCGAGTATTCCAGTTGTCAGTACCCACTGCTATGCTCCAGAATCCCTCTACTGGGGGGACACATGAAGCAGAAAACAGGACTCTTCCCTTCCCACAGAATGACCCCAAACTCTTGGGGGCTGGACAAACTACCAGAGAGGGAGACTTCTACGACCCATGAGGCAACTCCTACATTAAACGGCCATTGTGGACAAAATATCCAGAGACAAAAGACTGAGCGACTGCCTCCCTCTCACCCTTTTTTCATATCCAGAGGAGCTCCCCTCACGGACTTTAGATCAGGCCTGCCATAAAATCGGCCCCAAACCTGAGCTGAGTTTGGGTTTTTGGATGTCTGCCTGCACAGCCGTGGCCCACACCGCCTCCATGCTGGGGTCTCTGGAGCCACACCACAGAACTGTGCCTGCTCTCTCCTAAGAAACTGCCCGTTCCATTGGCCACAACTCTTCAAAATAGTAGAAACCTCAAGGTCCCCAAGGACATCCCACTACCGCAAGCCGCACTGGACAAACAGGGGCATTATGACACCAGCTGAGCAACTACTACCTCCATGCAGACACACAGACTGATATCCGCAGAGACAGAAGATTGAACCAGACAGGCCCCTAGGCCCTATTATGAACTCATGCTTTGGTGTCCAGGTATCACTCCTCAGAGGCCTGGGTTCGATGACCAGCATATGGGGCTATCCTGAGGCACCAGACAGAACACCTCTCATCTCCGCATGGAAAGCTTCCTTGTTGGAGTTGTGTCAAACCCTTCGGGTTGGAGAATCCTGCAGAGTCCCTTAGCTACTGCCACATTCCAAGGTCTCCATGGCCACCAACCCACATTATGACTCATCCTCAGGAAAGTCCATTTAAACTCAGCCTTCTGGGTAGCTCACCCAAGAGCCCGCAGATTGAGCGTGCCTTCTCTCGACCAGGCAATGGGAAGGTGAGTTGGCGTTTCTCGGCATCCATGCTTAGGCCCCTGCTCTCGAGTCTTTCTGTATGGGGCATCCTGGAACCATCCAATAGTACTCGACTGTCATGAAGAAGGAAACTTTGAAGTTTGGAGCAGCTCACAACTCCCAGCGTAGGGAAACCTCCCTGGCCTCATGACGCCCCCACCCCCTTCAGGAAAGGGCCGTCATGGACACAAACTCCAGCTTGAGGCAACATCTGATACTCGCCCTGACCTCAGATGCAGGAGATCTCGATTCAGCCTCTGCACAGTGGGCCGAAACCTCGTGCTACCTTGTGTTTTCAGACTTCCTTCCTCACACTCCTGGCAAACATGTCCTCAAGACTTGGAATTCTGGAACCAAAATGCAGCCCTATGCTGGCCCTCCAGAAGAAAAACGTTGCTCTATGGGGATCTCCATAAACCCCAAATGAGGATCAACCTGCTCGGTTCTCGACCTCACCCCAATTGGATTGGTCGGGTTGTCCATTCATCCCTCCCCAGAGCTCTGCTTTGGAATCCCTCTTTTGGTGGGACACCTGAGGTAACAAAACTAAAAGGACTCCTCCCATCCTTCAGATTGACCCAAAAGAATTGGGATTGGACCAAATTCACAGAGAGGATGTCTCGTCCATGGCCCATGAGGCCTCCCCGAGATTCCACAGCCATCGTTGACAACAAATCCAGAGACAAAAGTCTGAGCAAGCGCCTCACACTCGCTCTTTTGTCGTATCCCGAAGAGTTCTCCTCACGGTCTGTAGATCGTGCCTGCCATACCTACTTCCCAAACCTAAGCCGAGTTTGTGTTTTCAGACTTCTGTCCCCACATTCCTGGCCCACAGACCCTTCAGGCTGGGGCCCCTGGAGCCACACATCAGGACTGTGCCTGTCCATACCACGGGAATTCTGCCCATTTCATTGTCCAAAATCGTACAAATTTAGAAAAACCTCCAGAGTCTTCAAGGACATCCCAATAATGTAGGCCGCCCAGGACAAACAAGGGTC
The DNA here is from genome assembly GCF_011764305.1 of Mustela putorius furo. Taxonomy (NCBI): domain Eukaryota; kingdom Metazoa; phylum Chordata; class Mammalia; order Carnivora; family Mustelidae; genus Mustela; species Mustela putorius. Next base: position 111,258 of record NW_025422352.1, on the reverse strand, counting down.
ATCTGAAACCAGCTGAGCATCTTCCTCTACTCAGCGTAGATGGATGTCCCCAGAGAAGAAGATTGAATCAGACAGGCCCCTAGGCCTGAATCAGATTCATTGCTTTCGGTTACAGGTATCTGTCCTCAGAGGCCTGGTTTCCAATATTAGCATATGGGGATTTCATGAGGCAGCAATCAGAACAAATCTCTTCTCCACTTGGGAAAATCATCCTTTAAAGATGTCTCAAAACCTCCAGTTAGGAGAATCCTTCAGGGACTGTGTGCCACTGCCCCATTACAAGGTCTCCATAGACACAAAAACACATTAGGACCCTTCCACAGGAGAGTCCATTACAACTGAGCGTATTCGGTTGCTCCGCGAGATCCAGCAGATCTAACTTGTCTTGATGCTAGGAGACAATTGGAATGTGAGGTGGACTACCCAGCCATCCATCCTTAAAACCCTGGCGGAATCGTTGGCATGGAGCCAACCAACAGGTCTCAATTTTCGTGCAGAAGAATCTTTGCAGTTGGGAGCTTCTCAGAACTCCCATTGTGAAAGAACCCCCATGGCCACATGATCCCACCCCCTTCATAAAGGGGCCATCAGGGACATAAGTTCCAACCTGAGCGATCGTCTGATCCTCACCCTGACTTCAGATGCACGAGATCTCGGTTCAGGTCTGTAGATTGTGCCTGCCATGTCCTCACCCAGAAACCTAAGCCTTGCTTGTGTCCTCAGACTTCTGTACACAGACTACTGGCTCACAAGCCCTACAGTTTGGCAATCCAGAACCACAATGCAGCACTCTACCTGCCCTGCATAAGAATTACATTGCCCTCTGGGGCTACTAGAAACACCAAATGAAGATCAACCTGCACGACACTTGGCTATACCCAAAATATATAGGATGACCTGGGCAATAATGCCCTTTCTGACGCAACCTGAGCCTGGACCTCCTAGGCCCACCCAGACAGCTGGCTACAAACTGAGAACTTCAGACCCCCAATGGCCTTAGGTCGTTATCCCTTTCCAACCTCAGTTTTCAGGCTTCAGAACCTAGACCTTATCTCCAATCACTGCCCAGGTTTGAAAATGATGTGAAATCAGAACTCCTTCCCGATGGCAGGAAAACTTGTGGTTGGCTTGTTGTCCAACGTTCAGTGTAGTGGAAACCAGTGTGTCCCTTGAGGCCCCGCCATTGCTCGCGGTAAAGATAGGTAGCAAACACACATTGTGACCCTCAGCCTTAGCCCAGTCCTCAGGTAAGGCCTCTCAGTGGCTGGATGAAGAGAAAGCATATTGGGCTTGCCATGACCCTAGGCCCCAATTTTTAACCATAGTTCGTGTTGTCCCTTCACTCTTCCCCAGGGCTCTGCTTTGGAATTCCTCTTTTGGTGGGACACCTGATGTAACAACCCTGAAAGGAGTCGTCCATCCAACAGATTCAAGAAAAACAATTGGGATCTGGCCAAATCCACAGAGAGCAAGATTCGTCCATGGCCCATGAGGCCTCCTCGACATTCCACGGCCATCGCTGATACAAAATCCAGAGACAAAAGCCTAAGCAAGCGCCTCAGACTTGCACTATCTTCATATCCTGAAGATGTCTTCTCATGGTTTGTATATCAGGCCTGCCATACCTATGTCCCCAAACAAAAGCTGAGTTTGTGTTTTTTCAGACTTCTGTCCTCAAAGTCCTGGGCCACATACCCTCCAGGCTGGGGACCCTGGAGCCACACATTAGGACTGTGACTACCCAATCCATGGGAATTCTGCCCATTCCATTGTCCAAAATCGTACAAGTTAGGAGAACCCTCCAAATTCCCTGAGGCCATCCCAATAATATAGGTCGCCCGGGACAAAAAAGGTCAGTCTGACACCAGCTGAGCATCTACCTCCACTCATACACTAGAAGGATTTCCCCAGAGAAGAAGATTGAACTAGACAGGACCCTAGGCCAAAATCGGATCCATTGCTTTGGTTTAAAGGCATGTCTCCTCAAAACCCTGGATTCCAATACCAGCATTGGGGTTTTCCTGAGGCACCCATCAGAACCAAACTCGTCTCCACAAGGAAACTTGTGCATGGGAGCTATGTCAAAAGCTTAGGAGAATACTTCAGGGTCCCGGTGCCACCGCCCCATTCCAAGGCCCTCATGGACACAAACACACATTAGACCCATCCTCAGGAAAGTCCATTTCAACTCAGCCACCCCGGTTGCTCCCGCAGAGCCGTCAGATCCTAACTGTCTTGTCGCTAGGAGACAATTGAAATGCGAGGCGGTCTTCCCAGGCATCCATCCTCAAACGTTGGTCTGGACTCATCCATATGGGATGTCCTGGAGCTGTCCAACACGTCTCAATTGTCCCGCAGAAGGAATCCTTGGAGGGATATCCCACCACTCCCAACGTGGGAAAAACTCCACGCTCTCGAGAATCCTCTCCCTTCATGAAGGGGCCGTCATGAACAGAAAATCCAAGCTGAGCCAACGTCTGATCCTCGCTCTGACTTCAGATGCATGAGATATTGCTTCAGATCTTCAGGGGTACATGCCGTGCCCTCGCCCTGAATCCCAAGTCTAGCTTGTGTTCTCAGACTTCCGTCCTCACACTCCTGGCCCCGAAGCCCACAAGTTTGGCAATTACGGACCATAATTGCAGCACTCTGCCTGCCCTCGAGAAACAAAATATTGCCCAATGAGCTGCCCGGGCACATTAAATGATAATAAACCTACATGGCACTTGAATGTACCCAAATTATATAGTCTAACCTGGGCAGTAATGCACTGTCTGACATACCCTGAGCCGGTACCTCCTGAGCAACATCCAGACAGCTGACCGCACCCTGAGCCCATAAGACCCGCCATGGCCTTAGGTCATCATCTCTTCCCTAACTCAGTTTTCAGGCTTCAGAACCTAGACCTTATCTCTAATCACTGCCCAGGGGTGAGTGTGTTGCAGAAATCAGAACTCTTCCTTACCCATGGCAAGAAACCTTATGGTTGGCATCTTGTCCAAAGTTCAGTGTAGGGGAAACCAGCATTCACCCTGAGGCCTCGCCCATTCTTGAGTGCAACGAGGGCATAAACACGCATTGTGTCTCTCAGCGTGAGTCCTGTCCTCTAGTACGTCCTCTCAGTGGCTAGACCATTAGATGCCATAATGGCTTGACATGTCCCTAGGCCCCAAATTTAAACCAGATTTCTGGTTGTCCAATCGCCCCTCCCAAGGGCTCTACTCTGGAATCCCTCATTTGGTGAGGTTTGAACAACCAAACAAACAAAACAAAACAAAACAAAACAAAACAAAAAATGGACTTCTTCCATCCCACAGAATGACCCCACTCTCTTTGGACGGGGCCAAACTCCCAGAGAGTTAGACTCGTCCATTTCCCATGAAGTCACCCGGATATTTCATGACCATGAATGGCACAATATCCAGAAATAAAAACTTGAGCAAGAGCCTCACACTCGCCCTTTTTTCATATCCCGAAGTGTTCTCCTCATGGTCTGTAGATCAGTCCTGCCATACCTATGACTGAAACATAATCCGAGTTTGTGTATTCAGCAAACTGTCCAAACAGCCCAGGCCTACACACCCTACAGGCTCAGGCCCCTGGAGCCAACCTGAGGTCTGTACTTGCCCTCTCCAAGGGAATTCTGTGTGCCCATTCCAATGGCCACAACCCTACTAATAGAATAAACCTCCAAAGTCCCTGAGGCCATCCCAATAGTGGTGGCTTTCCAGGACAAACAGGAGCAATCTGAGAGCATCTGAGAACCTACCTGCACTCAGACTCGTCGACTGATATCCCCAGAAGTAAAAAGGAATGAACAGGCCCCTAAGCCCTAATCGGATCCATTGCTTTGGCTTCCAGGCATCTTCCTCAGAGGCCTGGATTTCAGTACCAGCATATGACTATTTCTTGACTCCCCCATCAGAACAAAACTCATCTACACATGGGAAACTTGCACGTGGGAGGTGTGTCAAAGCCTCTTTTTAGGAGACCCTTCAGGGCCCCAGTGTCACCGCTTCATTCCAAGGTCTCCATAGACACAAAATCATATTAGGACACATGCACGGGAGAGTCCAATTCTACTCAGCATATTCGGTTGCTCCGCGAGATCCAGCAGATCTAACTTGTTTTGTTGCTAGGAGACAATTGGAATGCGAGGTGGCCTACCCCGCCATCCATCCTTAGAACCCTGCTCGGAATCATTGGCCTGGAGCCAACCAACGGGTCTCAATTTTCCTGCAGAAGAATATTTGCAGTTGGGAGCTTCTCACAACTCCCATCGTGAGAAACCCCCATGGCCTCGTGATACCCCCCCCCCTTCATGAAGGGGCCATCAGGGACATAAGGTCCAAACTGAGAATTAGTCTGATCCTCACCTTGACTTCAGATGCACGAGATCTCGATTCAGGTCTGTAGATTGTGCCTGCCATGTCCTCACCCAGAAACCTAAGCCTATCTTGTGTCCTCAGACTTCTGTCCTCAGACTAATGGCCCACAAGCCCTCCAGTTTGGCAATCCAGAATTACAATGCAGCACTCTGCTTGCCCTCCAGAAGAAAAACATTGCCCTCTGGGGCTACCCAGAAACCCCAAATGAAGATCAAACTGAACGCCACTTGGCTGTACCCAAAATATATAGGCTGACCTGGGCATTAATGCCCTTTCTGACAGAACCTGAGCCTGGACCTCCTGGCCCCAACCAGACAGCTTGCCGCTCACTGAGCACATAGGACCAGCCATTGCCTTAGGTCGTTATCTCTTCCCAACCCGGTTTTCAGGATTCAGATCATAGACCTTATCTCCAATCACTGCCCAGGTATGAAAATGATGCAGAAATCAGAACTCCTTCCCAATGGCAAGAACCTTGTGGTTGTCTTGTTGTCTAACGTTCAGTGTAGTGGAAACCAGTGTGTCCGATGAGGCCCCGCCATTGCTCGCAGGACACATAGGTGGCAAACTCACATTGTGACCCTCAGCTTTAGCCCAGTCCTCAGGTAAGGCCTCTCAGTGGCTGGATGAGGAGACAGCATATTGGGCTTGCCATTCCCATAGGCCCCAATTTTTAACCGTAGTTCGTGTTGTCCCTTCATTCTTCCCCAGGGCTCTGCTTTGGAATTCCTCTTTTGGTGGGACACCTGATGTAACAACCCTGAAAGGAGTCCTCCATCCAACAGATTGACGAAAAACAATTGCCATCGGTCCAAATCCACAGAGAGGAAGATTCGTTCTTGGCCAATGAGGCCTCCTCGACATTCCACGGCCATCACTGAAACAAAATCTAGAGACAAAAGTCTGAGCAAGCGCCTCAGACTCGCAATATCTTCATATCGTGAAGATGTCTTCTCATGGTTTGTAGATCGGGATTGCCATACCAACGTCCCCAAACATAAGCTGAGTTTGTGTTTTCAGACTTCTGTCCTCAAAGTCCTGGGCCACACAGCAACCAGGCTGGGGACCCTGGAGCCACACATTAGGACTGTGACTACCCAATCCATGGGAATTCTGCCCATTCCATTGTCCAAAATCGTACAAATTAGGAGAACCGTCCAAAGACTCTGAGGCCATCCCTATAGTATAGGTCGCCTGGGACAAAAAAGGTCAGTCTGTCACCAGCTGAGCATCTACCTCCACTCATACACTAGAAGGATGTCCCCAGAGAAGTATATTGAACCAGACAGGACCCTAGGCCAAAATCGGATCCATTGCTTTGGTTGACAGGCATGTCTCCTCAAAACCCTGGATTCCAATACCAGCATTGGGGTTTTCCTGAGGCACCCATCAGAACAAACCTCGTCTCCACAAGGAAACTTGTGCATGGGAGCTATGTCAAAAGCTGAGGAGAATACTTCAGGGTCCCGGTGCCACCGCCCCATTCCAAGGCCCTCATGGACACAAACACACATAGACCCATCCTCAGGAAAGTCCATTTCAACTCATCCACCCCGGTTGCTCCCGCAGAGCCATCAGATCTAAACTGTCTTGTCGCTAGGAGACAATTGGAATGCGAGGCGGGCTTCCCAGGCATCCATTCTCGAACGTTGGTCTGGACTCATCCATATGGGATGTCCTGGAGCTGTCCAACAGGTCTCAATTGTCCCGCAGAAGGAATCCTAGGAGGGGGCCTTCCACCACTCCCACCGTGGGAAAACCTCCACGGCATCGAGATTCGGCTCCCTAAATGAAGGGGCCGTCATGAACAGAAAATCCAAGCTGAGCCAACATCTGATCCTCGCTCTGACTTAAGATGCATGAGATATTGCTTCAGATCTTCAGGGGGTACATGCCGTGCCCTCGCCCTGAAACCCAAGTCTAGATGTCCCTAGGACCCAATTTTAATCAGATTTCTGGTTGTCCAATCGCCCCTCCCCAGGGCTCTACTCTGGAATCCCTCATTTGGTGGGACGCCTGAGTTTGAAGAACAAAACAAAACAACAACAACAACAGCAAAAAACGGACTTCTTCCGTCCCACAGACTGACCCCAAACTCTTTGGATTGGGCCAAACCCCAAGGGAGTAAGACTCGTCTATTTCCCATGAAGTCACCCGGGATTTCATGACCATGAATGGCATGAAATCCAGAGATAAAAACTTGAGCGAGAGCCTCACACTCGCCCTTTTTTCATATCCCGAAGAATTCTCATCATGGTCTGAGGATCAGTCCTGCCATACCTATGACCCGAAACATAAGCCAAGTTTCTGTTTTCAGACAACTGTCCCAACAGCTCTGGCCTACACACCCTACAGGATCAGGCCCCTGAGGCCAAACCTGAGAACTGTGCTTGCCCTCTCCAAGGGAATTGTATGAGCCCATTCAATGGCCACAACAATACTAAGAGGATAAACCTCCAAAATTCCTGAGGCCATCCCAATAGTTGTGGCTTCCCAAAAAACAGGGGCAATCTGAGCCCATCTGAGCATCTACCTGCACTCAGACCCGTAGACTGATATCCCCAGAGGTAATAAGGAACGAACAGGCCCCTAGGCACCTATCGGACCCATTGCTTTGGTGTCGAGGCATCTTTCCTCAGAGGCCTGGATTTCAATAACAGCATATGGCTGTTTCTTGACTCACCGTCAGAACAAATCTCATATACACATGGGAAAATTGCACGATGGAGCTGTGTGAAAGCCTCTCTTTAGGAGAACCCTTCAGGGCCCCAGTGCCAACGCTTCATTCCAAGGTCTCCATAGACACAAAATCATATTAGGACACATCCACGGGAGAGTCCATTTCAACTCAGCCTCCTCGGTTGCTCCCCCAGATCCAGCGGATCTAACTGTCTTGTTGATTGGAGACAATTGGAATGCGAGGTGGGCTACCCAGCCATCCATCCTTAGATCTCTGCTCAGAATCGTTGTCCTGGAGCCAACCAACTGGTCTCAATTGTTCTGCAGAAGAATCTTTGCAGTTGGGAGCTTCTCACAACTCCCATCGTGGGAAAACCCCCATGGCCTCGTGATCCACCCCCCTTTCAAGAAGGGGCCATCAGGGACAGAATGTCCAACCTGAGCGATCGTCTGATCCTCACCCTGACTTCAGATGCACGAGATCTCGATTCAGGTCTGTAGATTGTGCCTGCCATATCCCCACCCAGAAACCGAGGCCTAGCTTGGGTTCTAAGACCTCAGTCCTCAGACTCCTGGCACACAAGCCCTCCAGTTTGGCAATCCAGAACTACAATGCAGCACTCTGCCTGCCCTCAAGAAGAAAAACATTGCCATCTGGGGCTACCCAGAAACCCCCAATGAGGATCAACCTGCATGGCATTCGGCTGTATAGGCTGACCTGGGCACTAATGCCCTTTCTGACACAGCCTGAGCGTGGACCTCCAGGCCCCACCCAGACAGCTGGCCGCACACTGAGCACATGGGACCCGCTATGGCCTTAGGTCGTCATTTCTTCTCAACCTCGGTTTTCAGGCTTCAGAACCTAGGCCTTATCTCCAATCACTGCCCGGGTTTGAAAATGATGCAGAAATAAGAACTCTTTCCCCATGGCAAGAAACCTTGTGGTTGGCATGTTGTCCAAGTTTCAGTGTAGATGAAACCAGTGTGGCAGATGAGGCCCCGCCCATTCTTGCAGGCCACATTGGTCACAAACACACATTGTGACCCTCAGCCTGAGCCCAGTCCTCAGGTAAGGCCTCTCAGTGGCTGGATGGAGAGACAGCATATTGGGCTTGCCATGCCCCTAGGCCCCAATTTTTAACCTTAGTTCGGGTTGTCCCTTCACTCTTCCCCAGGGCTCTGATTTGGAATTCCTCTTTTGGTGGGACACCTGAGGTAACAAACATGAAAGGCGTCCTCCCATCCCACAGATTGCCGGATAACGATTGGGATCGGGCCAAATCCACAGAGAGCAAGATTCCTCCATGGCCCATGAGGCCTCCCCAACATTCCACGGCCATCGCTGATACAAAATCCAGAGATAAAAGCCTGTGCACGTGCCTCAGACTCGATCATTCTTCATATCCTGAAGAGTTCTTCAGATAAGAACCTACACGGCACTCAAATGCACCCAAAATATATAGTCTAACCTGGGCACTAATGCACTGTCTGACAACCTGAGCCCAGACCTCGTGACCAACACCCTGACAGCTGACCGTACACTGAGCACATCAACCCGCCATGGCCTTAGGTCATCATCTCTTCCCTACCTCAGTTTTCAGGCTTCAGAACCTAGAGCTTATCTCCAATCACTGCCCAGGGGTGACTGTGATGCAGAAATCAGAACTCTTCCTTACCCATGTCAAGAAACCTTGTGGTTGGCATGATGTCAAACGTTCAGTGTAAGAGAAACCAGCCTTCACCCTGAGGCCCCGTCCATGCTTGAGTGCGACGAGGGCATAAACATGCATTGTGACCCTCAGCGTGAGTCCTGTCCTCTAGTATGTCCTCTCAGTGGCTGTCCCATTAGATGTCATAATGGGCTAAACATGTCCCTAGGCCCCAATTTTTAACCAGATTTCTGGTTATCCAGTCACCCCTCCCCAGGGCTCCACTCTGGATTCCCTCATTTGGTGGGACACCTGAGGTTGAAAAACAAAACAAAACAAATCAACAACAACAGAACAACGGACTTCTTCCATCCCACAGAATGACCCCAAACTCTTTGGACGGGGCCAAACGCCCAGAGAGTAAGACTCGTCCATTTCCCATGAAGTCACCCGGAAATTTCACGACCATGAGTGACACGATATCCAGAGACAAAAAACTTGAGCAAGAGCCTCACAGTCGCCCTTTTTTCATATCCCGAAGAGTTCTCCTCATGGTCTGTAGATCAGTCCTGCCATACCTATGACCCGAAACATAAGCCGAGTTTGTGTTTTCAGACAACTGTCCAAACAGCCCTGGCCAACACACCCTACAGGCTCAGGCCCCTGGAGCCAAACCTGACGACTGTGCTTGCCCTCTCCAAGGGAATTGTATATGCCCATTCCAATGGCCACAACCCTACTAAGAGAATCAACATCCAAAGTCACTGAGGCCATCCCAATATTTGTGGCTTCCCAGGACAAACAGGTGCAATCTGGGCCCATCTGAGCACCTACCTGCACTCAGACCCGTAGACTGATGTCCCCAGAGGTAAAAAGGAACGAACAGGCCCCTAGGCACCTATCGGATCCATTGGTTTGGATTCCAGGCATCTCTCCTCAGAGGCCTGATTTCAATAACAGCATATGGCTGTTTCTTGACTCACCCATCAGAACAAATCTCATCTACACATGGGAAACTTGCACGATGGAGCTGTGTGAAAGCCTCTCTTTAGGAGAATCTTTAGGGCCCCAGTGCCACCGCTTCATTCCAAGATCTCCATAGACACAAAATTATATTAGGACACATCCACGGGAGAGTCCATTTCAACTCAGCCTCCTCGGTTGCTCCCCCAGATAAAGCAGATCTAACATGTCTTGTTGCTTGTAGAAAATTGGAATGCGAGGTGGGCTACCCAGGCATCCATCCTTAAAACCATGCTCAGAAATGTTGTCCTGGAGCTAACCAACAGGTCTCAATTGTCCTGCAGAAGAATCTTTGCAGTTGGGAGCTTCTCACAACTCCCATCGTGGGAAAACCCCCATGGCCTCGTGATCCAACCCCCCTTCAAGAAGGGGCCATCAGGGACAGAATGTCCAACCTGAGCGATAATCTGATCCTCGCCCTGTCTTCAGATGCACGAGCTCTCGATTCGGGTCTGTATTTGTGCCTGCCATATCCTCACCCAGAAACCGAGGCCTAGCTTGGGTTCTAAGAACTCAGTCCTCAGACTCTTGGCCCACAAGCCCTCCAGTTTGGCAATCCAGAACTACAATGCAGCACTCTGCCTGCCCTCAAGAAGAAAAACATTGCCATCTGGGGCTACCCAGAAACCCCCAATGAGGATCAACCTGCATGGCATTCGGCTGTATAGGCTGACCTGGGCACTAATGCCCTTTCTGACACAGCCTGAGCGTGGACCTCCTGGCCCCACCCAGACAGCTGGCCGCACACTGAGCACATCGGACCCGCCATGGCCTTAGGTCGTCATTTCTTCTCAACCTTGGTTTTCAGGCTTCAGAACTTAGGCCTTATCTCCAATCACTGCCCGGGTTTGAAAATGATGCAGAAATAAGAACTCTTTCCCCATGGCAAGAGACCTTGTGGTTGGCATGTTGTCCAAGTTTCAGTTTAGATGAAACCAGTGTGGCAGATGAGGCCCCGCCCATTCTTGCAGGCCACATTGGTCACAAACACACATTGTGACCCTCAGCCTGAGCCCAGTCCTCAGGTAAGGCCTCTCAGTGGTTGGATGGAGAGACAGCATATTGGGCTTGCCATGCCCCTAGGCCCCAATTTTTAACCATAGTTCGGGTTTCCCTTCACTCTTCCCCAGGGCTCTGATTTGGAATTCCTCTTTTGGTGGGACACCTGAGGTAACAAACATGAAAGGCATCCTACCATCCCACAGATTGCCGGAAAACGATTGGGATCGGGCCAATCCATAGAGACTAAGATTCCTCCATGGCCCATGAGGCCTCCCCAACATTCCACGGCCATCGCTGATACAAAATCCAGAGATAAAAGCCTGGGCACGTGCTTCAGACTCGATCATTCTTCATATCCTGAAGAGTTCTTCAGATAAGAACCTACACGGCACTCAAATGCACCCAAAATATATAGTCTAACCTGGGCACTAATGCACTGTCTGAGAACCTGAGCCCAGACCTCGTGACCAACACCCTGACAGCTGACCGTACACTGAGCACATCAACCCGCCATGGCCTTAGGTCATCATCTCTTCCCTACCTCAGTTTTCAGGCTTCAGAACCTAGAGCTTATCTCCAATCACTGCCCAGGGGTGACTGTGATGCAGAAATCAGAACTCTTCCTTACCCATGTCAAGAAACCTTGTGGTTGTCATGATGTCAAACGTTCAGTGTAAGAGAAACCAGCCTTCACCCTGAGGCCCCGTCCATGCTTGAGTGCGACGAGGGCATAAACACGCATTGTGACCCTCAGCGTGAGTCCTGTCCTCTAGTATGTCCTCTCAGTGGCTGGCCCATTAGATGTCATAATGGGCTAGACATGTCCCTAGGCCCCAATTTTTAACCAGATTTCTGGTTGTCCAATCGCCCCTCCCCAGGGATCCACTCTGGATTCCCTCATTTGGTGGGACACCTGAGGTTGAAAAACAAAACAAAACAAATCAACAACAACAGAACAACGGACTTCTTCCATCCCACAGAATGACCCCAAACTCTTTGGAAGGGGCCAAACCCCCAGAGAGTAAGACTCGTCCATTTCCCATGTAGTCACCCGGAAATTTCACGACCATGAGTGACACGATATCCAGAGACAAAAAACTTGAGCAAGAGCCTCACAGTCGCCCTTTTTCCATATCCCGAAGAGTTCTCCTCATGGTCTGTAGATCAGTCCTGCCATACATATGACCCGAAACATAAGCCGAGTTTGTGTTTTCAGACAACTGTCCAAACAGCCCTGGCCAACACACCCTACAGGCTCAGGCCCCTGGAGCCAAACCTGACGACTCTGCTTGCCCTCTCCAAGGGAATTGTATGTGCCCATTCCAATGGCCACAACCCTACTAAGAGAATCAACATCCAAAGTCACTGAGTCCATCCCAATATTTGTGGCTTCCCAGGACAAACAGGTGCAATCTCGGCCCATCTGAGCAACTACCTGCACTCAGACCCGTAGACTGATGTCCCCAGGGTAAAAAGGAACGAACAGGCCCCTAGGCACCTATCGGATCCATTGGTTCGGATTCCAGGCATCTCTACTCAGAGGCCTGGATTTCAAGAACAGCATATGGCTGTTTCTTGACTCACCCATCAGAACAAATCTCATCTACACATGGGAAACTTGCACGATGGAGCTGTGTGAAAGCCTCTCTTTAGGAGAATCTTTAGGGCCCCAGTGCCACCACTTCATTCCAAGATCTCCATAGACACAAAATCATATTAGGACACATCCACGGGAGAGTCCATTTCAACTCAGCCTCCTCGGTTGCTCCCCCAGATCAAGAAGATCTAACATGTCTTGTTGCTTGTAGAAAATTGGAATGCGAGGTGGGCTACCCAGGCATCCATCCTTAAAACCATGCTCAGAATTGTTGTCCTGGAGCCAACTTACAGGTCTCAATTGTCCTGCAGAAGAATCTTTGCAGTTGGGAGCTTCTCACAACTCCCATCGTGGGAAAACCCCCATGGCCTCATGATCCAACCCCCGTTCAAGAAGGGGCCATCAGGGACAGAATGTCCAACCTGAGCGATCATCTGATCCTCGCCCTGACTTCAGATGCACGAGATCTCGATTCGGGTCTGTATTTGTGCCAGCCATATCTTCACCCAGAAACCGAGGCCTAGCTTGGGTTCTAAGACTTCAGTCCTCAGACTCTTGGCCCACAAGCCCTCGAGTTTGGCAATCCAGAACTACAATGCAGCACTCTGCCTGCCCTCCAGAAGAAAAACATTGCCCCCCGGGGCTACCCAGAAACCCCAATTGAGGATCAACCTGCACGCCATTCGGCTGTACCCCAAATATATAGGCTGACCTGGGCACTAATGCCCTTTCTGACACAGCCTGAGCCTGGACATCCTGGCCCCACCCAGACAGCTGGCCGCACACAGAGCACATCGGACCCGGCATGGCCTTAGGTCGTCATCTCTTCTCAACCTCGGCTTTCAGGCTTCAGAACCTAGACCTTATCTCCAATCACGGCCCGGGTTTGAAAATGATGCAGAAATCTGAACTCTTTCCCCATGGCAAGAAACCTTGTGGTTGGCATGTTGTCCAAGGTTCAGTGTAGTTGAAACCAGTGTGGCCCATGAGGCCCCGCCCATGCTTGCAGGTCTCATTTGTCACAAATACACCTTGTGACCCTCAGCCTGAAACCAGTCCTCAGGTAAGGCCTCTCAGTGGCTGGATGGAGAGACAGCATATTGGGCTTGCCATGCCTCTAGGCCCCAATTTTTAACCGTAGTTCGGGTTGTCCCTTTACTCTTCCCCAGGGCTCTGCTTTGGAATTCCTCTATTGGTGGGACACCTGAGGTAACAAACCTGAAACGAGTCCTCCCATTCCACAGACTGACGAAAAACAATTGGGATCGGGCCAAATCCACAGAGAGCAAGATTCGTCCATGGCCACTGAGACCACCCCAACATTCCACGGCCATTGCTGATACAGAATCCAGAGACAAAAGCCTGAGCACGCGCCTCAGACTCGCTCATTCTTAATATCCTGAAGAGTTCTTCAGATAAGAACCTACACGGCACTCGAATGCACCCAAAATATATAGTCTAACCTGGGCACTAATGCCCTGTCTGACAACCTGAGCCTTGACCTCATGACCAACACCCAGACAGCTGACCGCACACTGAGCACATCAGACCCGCCATGGCCTTAGGTCATATTCTCTTCCCTACCTTAGTTTTCAGGCTTCAGAGACTAGACCTTATCTCCAATCACTGCCCAGGTGTGACTGTGATGCAGAAATCAGAACTCTTCCTTACTCATGGCAGGAAACCACAAGGTTGGCATGTTGTCCAATGTTCAGTGTAGGAGAAACCAGCATTCACCCTGAGGTCCAGCCCAATCTTGAGTGCGACGAGGGCATAAAAACACTTGTGTCCCTCAGCGTGAGTCCTGTCCTCTAGTAGATCCTGTCAGTGGCTGGACCATTAGAAGTCATAATGGGCTTGACATGCACCTAGGCCCCAATTTTAACCAGATTTCGGTTGTCCAGTCGCCCCTCCCCAGGGATCTACTCTGGTATCCTCATTTGGTGGGACACCTGAGGTTGAAAAACAAAACAAAACAAATCAACCACAACAGAGCAACGGACTTCTTACATCCCATGGAATGACCCCAAACTCTTTGGACGGGGCCAAACCCCCAGAGAGTAAGACTAGTCCATTTCCCATGAAGTCACCCGGAAATTTCACGACCATGAGTGACACGATATCCAGAGACAAAAACTTGAGCAAGAGCCTCACACTCGCCCTATTTTCATATCTCGAAGAGTTCTCCTCATGGTCTGTAGATCAGTCCTGCCATACCTATGACCCGAAACATAAGCCGAGTTTGTGTTTTCAGACAACTGTCCAAACAACCGTGGCCTACACATCCTACAGGCTGAGGCCCCTGGAGCCAAACCTGACGACTGTGCTTGCCCTATCCAAGGGAATTGTATGTGACCATTCCAATGGCCACAACCCTACTAAGAGGATAAACCTCTAAAGTCCCTGAGGCCATCCCAATATTTGTGGCTTCCCAAGACAAACAGGGGCAATCTGGGCCCATCTGAGCACCTACCGGCACTCAGACCCGTAGACTGATGTCCCCAGATGTAAAAAGGAAAAACAGGCCCCTAGGCACCTATCGGATCCATTGGTTTGGCTTCCAGGCATCTCTCCTCAGAGGCCTGGATTTCAATAACAGCATATGGCTGTTTCTTGACTCACCCATCAGAACAAATCTCATCTACACCTGGGAAACTTGCACGATGGAGGTGTGTGAAAGCCTCTCTTTAGGAGAACCCTTCAGGGCCCCAGTTCTACCGCTTCATTCCAAGGTCTCCATAGACGCAAAATCATATTAGGGCACATCCACAGGAGAGTCCATTTCAACTCAGCCTCCTCGGTTGCTCCCCCAGATCCAGCATATCTAACCTGTCTTGTTGCGTGGAGACAATTGGAATGTGAGGTGGGCTACCCAGCCATCCATTCTTAGAACCCTGCTCGGAATTGTTGTCCTGGAGCCACCAAAGGTCTCAATTGTCCTGCAGAAGAATCTTTGCAGTTGGGAGCTTTTCACAACCTCCATCGTAGGAAAACACCCATGGCCTCTTAATCCACCCCCCCTTTCAAAAAGGGGCATCAGGGACAAATTGTCCAACCTGAGCGATCGTCCGATCCTCGCCCTGACTTCAGATGCATGAGATCTCGATTCAGGTAAGTAGATTGTGCCTGCCATATCCTCACCCAGAATCCTAGGCCTAGCTTGGGTTCTCAGACTTCCGTCCTCAGACTACTGGCCCACAAGCACTCCAGTTTGGCAATCCAGAACTACAGTGCAGCACTCTGCCTGCACTCCAGAAGGAAAACATTGCCCTCTGTGGCTACCCAGAAACCCCAAATGAGGATCAACCTGCACGCCATTCGGCTGTACCCCAAATATATAGGCTGACCTGGGCACTAATGACCTTTCTGACACAACCTGAGCCTGGACATCCTGGCCCCACCCAGACTGCTGGCCGCACGCTGAGCACATCAGACCCGCCATGGCCTTAGGTCGTCATCTCTTCTCAACCTCGGTTTTCAGGCTTCAGAACCTAGACCTTATCTCCAATCACGGCCCGGGTTTGAAAATGATGCAGAAATCAGAACTCTTTCCCCATGGCAAGTAACCTTGTGGTTGGCATGTTGTCCAAGGTTCAGTGTAGTTGAAACCAGTGTGGCCCATGAGGCCCTGCCCATGATTGCGGGCCTCATTGGTCACAAATACACCTTGTGACCCTCAGCCTGAGCCCAATCCTCTGGTAAGGCCTCTCAGTGGCTGGATGGAGAGACAGCATATTGGGCTTGCCATGCCCTTAGGCCCCAATTTTTAACTATAGTTCGGGTTGTCCCTTCACTCTTCCCCAGGGCTCTGCTTTGGAATTCCTATTTTGGTGGGACACCTGAGGTTACAAACCTGAAAGGAGTCCTCCCATCCCACAGATGGACGGAAAACCATTGGGATCGGGCCAAGTCCACAGAGAGCAAGATTCGTCCATGGCCCAGGAGGCCTCACCAACATTCCACGGCCATCGCTGATACAAAAGCCAGAGACAGAAGCCTGAGCACGCGACTCAGACTCGCTCATTCTTCATATCCTGAAGAGTTCTTCAGATAAGAACCTACACGGCACTCGAATGCACCCAAAATATATAGTCAAACCTGGGCACTAATGCACTGTCTGACAACCTGAGTCCGTACCTCGTGACCAACACCCAGACAGCTGACCACACACTGAGCACATCGGACCCGCCATGGCCTTAGGTCATCATCTCTTCCCTACCTCAGTTTTCAGGCTTCAGAACCTAGACCTTATCTCCAATCACTGCCCAGGGCTGACTGTGATGCAGAAATCAGAACTCTTCCTTACCCATGGCAAGAAACCTTGTGGTTGGCATGTTGTCCAACGTTCAGTGTAGGAGAAACCAGCATTCAACCTAGGGCCCCGCCCATTCTTGAGTGCTACGAGGGCATAAACACGCATTGTACCCTCAGCGTGAGTCCGGTCCTCTAGCACGTCCTCTCAGTGACTGGACCATTAGATGTCATAATGGGCTTGACATGTCCGTAGGCTCCAATTTTTAACCAGATTTCTGGTTGTCCAGTCGCCCCTCCCACGGGCCCTACTCTGGAATCCCTCATTTGGTGGGACACCTGAGGTTGAAAAGCAAAACAAAACAAATCAATAACAACAGAACAACGGACTTCTTCCATCCCACAGAATGACCCCAAACACTTTGGAGGGGGCCAAACCCCCAGAGAGTAAGACTCATCCATTTCCCATGAAGTCACCCGGAAATTTCACGACCATGAGTGACACGATATCCAGAGACAAAAACTTGAGCAAGAGCCTCACACTCGCCCTTTTTACATATCCCGAAGAGTTCTCCTCATGGTCTGTAGATCAGTCCTGCCATACCAATGACCCGAAACATAAGCCGAGTTTGTGTTTTCAGACAACTGTCCAAGCAGTCCTGGCCACACACCCTACAGGCTCAGGCTCCTGGAGCCAAACCTGAGGACTGTGCTTTCCCTCTCCAAGGGAATTGAATGTGCCCACTCCAATGGCCACAACCCTACTAATAGGATAAACCTCCAAACTCCCTGAGGCCATCCCAATATTTGTGGCTTCCCAGGACAATCAGGGCAATGTGGGCCCATCTGAGCACCTACCGGCACTCAGACCCGTAGACTGATGTCCCAAGAGGTAAAAAGGAACGAACATGCCACTAGTCACCTGACGAATCCATTGCTTTGGTTTCCAGGCATCTCTCCTCAGAGGCCTGGATTTCAATAACAGCATATGGCTGTTTCTTGACTCACCCATCAGAACAAATCTCATCTACACATGGGAAACTTGCACAATGGAGCTGTGTGAAAGCCTCTCTTTAGGAGAACCCTTCAGGCCCCCTCGTGATCCACCCCCACCTTCAAGAAGGGGCCATCAGGGACAGAATGTCCAACCTGAGCGTTCTTCTGATCGTCGCCCTGACTTCAGATGCACGAGATCTCGATTCAGGTCTGTAGATTGTGCCTGCCATATCCTCACCCAGAAACCTAGGCCTAGCTTGGGTTCTCAGACTTCAATCCTCAGACTACTGGCCCACAAGCTCTCCAGTTTGGCAATCCAGATCTACAATGCAGCACTCTGCCTGCCCTCCAGAAGAAAAATATTGCCCTCTGGGGCACCCAGAAACCCCAATTGAGGATCAACCTGCACGCCATTCGGCTGTACCCCAAATATATAGGCTGACCTGGGCACTAATGCCCTTTCTGACACAGCCTGAGCCTGGACCTCCTGGACCCACCCAGAAAGCTGGTCGCACACTGAGCACATCGGATCCGTCCTGGCCTTAGTTCGTCATCTCTTCTCAACCTCGGTTTTTAGGCTTCAGAACCTAGACCTTATCTCCAATCACGGCCCAGGTTTGAAAATGATGCCGACATCACAACTCTTTCCCCATGGCAAGAAAACTTGTGGATGGCAAGTTATACAAGGTTCAGTGTATTGAAACCAGAGTGGCCCATGAGACCCCACCCATGCCTCTGGGCCATATTGGCCACAAACACACATTGTGACCCTCAGCCTGAGCCCTGTCCACAGGTAAGGCCTCTCAGTGGCTGGATGGAGAGACAGCATATTGGGCTTGCCATGCCCCTAGGCCCCAAATTTTAAACATAGTTCGGGTTACCTTTCACTCTTTCCCAGGGCTCTGATTTGGAATTCCTCTTTGGGTGGGACACCTGAGGTAACAAACCTGAAAGGAGTCCTCCAATCCCACAGATTGACGAAAAACATTTGGGATTGGGCCAAATCCACAGAGAGCAAGATACGTCCATGGCCCATGAGGCCTCCACATCATTCCACGGCCATCGCTGATACAAAAGCCAGAGACAAAAGCCTGAGCACACGCCTCAGACTCGCTCATTCTTCATATCCTGAAGAGTTCTTCAGAAAAGAACGTACACGGCACTCGAATGCACCCAAAATATATAGTCTAACCTGGCACAAATGCACTGTCTGACAACCTGAGCCCGGACCTCGTGACCAACACCCAGACAGCTGACCGCACACTGAGCACATCAGACCTGCCATGTCCTTAGGTCATCATCTCTGACCTACCTCAGTTTTCAGTATTCAGAACCTAGACCTTATCTCCAATCACTGTACAGGGGTGACTGTGATGCAGAAATCAGAACTCTTCCTTACCCATGGCAAGAAACCTTGTGGTTGGCATGTTGTCCAACGTTCAGTGTAGGAGAAACCAGCCTTCACCCTGAGGCCCCACCCATTCTTGAGTGCGACGAGGGCATAAACTCGCATTGTGACCCTCAGCGTGAGTCCTGTCCTCTAGTACGTCCTCTCAGTGGCTGGACCATTAGATGTCATAATGGGCTTGACATGTCCCTAGGCCCCAATTTTTAACCAGATTTCTGGTTGTCCAGTCGCCCCTCCCCAGGGCTCTACTCTGGAATCCCTCATTTGGTGGGACACCTGAGGTTGAAAAACAGAACAAAACAAATCAACAACAACAGAACAACGGACTTCTTCCATCCCACAGAATGTCCCCAAACTCTTTGGATGGGGCCAAACACCCAGAGAGTAAGACTCGAACATTTCCCATGAAGTCACCTGGAAATTTCACGACCATGAGTGACACGATATCCAGAGACAAAAACTTGAGCAAGAGCCTCACACTCGCCCTATTTTCATATTCCGAAGAGTTCTCCTCATGGTTTGTAGATCAGTCCTGCCATACCTATGACCCAAAACATAAGCCGAGTTTGTGTTTTCAGACAACTGTCCAAACAGCCCTGGCCTAAACACCCTAGAGGCTCAGGCCCCTGGAGCCAAACCTGACGACTGTGCTGGCCCTCTCCAAGGGAATTGAATGTGCCCACTCCAATGGCCACAAACCTACTAATAGGATAAACTTCCAGAGTCCCTGAGGCCATCCCAATTTTTGTGGCTTCCCAGGACAAACATGTGCAATCTGGGCCCATCTGAGCACCTACCAGCACTCAGACCTGGAGACTGATGTCCCCAGAGGTAAAAAGGAACGATCAGGCCCCTAGGCACCTATCGCATCCATTGCGTTGGTTTCCAGGCATCTCTCCTCAGAGGCCTGGATTTCAATAACAGCATATGGCTGTTTCTTGCCTCACCCATCAGAACAAATCTCATCTACACATGGGAAACTTGCATGATGGAGCTGTGTGAAAGCCTCTCTTTAGGAGAACCCCTCAGGGCCCCAGTGCCACTGCTTCATTCCAAGGTCTCCATAGACACAAAATCATATTAGGACACTTCCACGGGAGAGTCCATTTCAACTCAGCCTCCTCGGTGGCTCCCCCAGATCGAGCAGATATAACCTGTCTTGTTGCTTGGAGAAAATTGGAATGCGAGGTGGTCTACTCAGCCATCCATCCTTAGAACCCTGCTCGGAATCGATGTCCTGGAGGCAACCAACAGGTCTCAATTGTTGCAGAAGAATCTTTGCAGTTGGGAGCTTCTCACAACTCCCATCGTGGGAAAACCCCCAGGGCCTCGTGATCCACTCCCCCCTTCAAAAATGGGCCATCAGGGACAGAATGTCCAACCCGAGTGATCGTCTGATCCTCGCCCTGACTTCAGATGCACGAGACATCGATTCAGGTCTGTAGATTGTGCCTGCCATATCCTCAATCAGTAACCTAGGCCTAGCTTGGGTTCTCAGACTTCCATCCTCAGACTACTGGCCCACAAGCCCTCCAGTTTGGCAATCCAGACTACAATGCAGCAAGCTGCCTGCCCTCCAAAAGTAAAACATTGCCCACTGGGCTTACCCAGACACCACCAATGAGGATCAACATGCACGGAATTCGGCTGTACCCCAAATATATAGGCTGACCTGGGCACTAATGCCCTTTCTGACACAACTGAGCCTGGTCCTCCTGGCCCCACCCAGACAGCTGGTCGCACACTGAGCACATCGGACCCGTCATGGTCTTAGGTCGTCATCTCTTCTCAACCTCGGTTTTCAGGCTTCAGAACCTAGACCTTATCTCCAATCACGGCCCGGGTTTGAAAATGATGCAGAAATCCGAACTCTTTCACCATTGCAAGAAACCTTGTGGTTGGCATGTTGTCCAAGTTTCTCTGTAGTTGAAATCAGTGTGGCACATGAGGCCCGCCCATGCTTGCGGGGCACATTGGTCACAAACGCACATTGTGACCCTCAGCCTGAGCCCAGTCCTCAGGTAAGGCCTCTCAGTGGCTGGATGGAGAGACAGCATATTGGGCTTGCCATGCCCTTAGGCCCCAATTTTTAACCATAGTTCGGGTTGTCCCTTCACTCTTCCCCAGGGCTCTGCTTTGGAATACCTCTTTTGGTGGGACACCTGAGGTAACAACATGAAAGGAGTCCTCCCATCCCACAGATTGACGAAAAACAATTGGGATCGGGCCAAATCCACAGAGAGCAAGATTCGTACATGGCCCATGAGGCCTCCCCAACATTCCACGGCCATATCTGATACAAAATCCAGAGACAAAAGCCTGATCATCGCCTCAGACTCGATCATTCTTCATATCCTGAAGAGTTCTTCAGATAAGAACGTACACGACACTCGAATTCACCCAAAATATATAGACTAACCTGGGCACTAATGCACTGTCTGACAACCTGAGCCCGGACCTCGTGACCAACACCCAGACAGCTGACCGCACACTGAGCACATCAGACCCGCCATGGCATTAGGTCATCATCTCTTCCCTACCACAGTTTTCAGGCCTCAGTACCTAGACCGTATTTCCAGGAACTGCCCAGGGGTGACTGTGATGCAGAAATCAGAACTCTTCCTTACCCATGGCAAGAAACCTTGTGGTTGGCATGTTGTCCAACGTTCAGTGTAGGAGAGAAGCAGCATTCACCCTGAGGCCCCCGCCCAATCTTGTGTGCGACGAGGGCATAAACACGCATTGTGACCCTCAGCGTGAGTCCTCTCCTCTAGTACGTCCTCTCAGTGGCTGGATCATTAGATGTCATAATGGGCTTGACATGTCCCAAGGCCCCAATTTTTAACCATATTTCTGGTTATCCCGTCGCCCCTCCCCAGGGCTCTACTCTGGAATCCCTCATTTGGTTTGACACCTGAGTTTGAAAATGAAAAGATAACAAATCAACAACAACAGAGCAACGGACTTCTTCCATCCCACAGAATGTCCCCAAACTCTTTGGACGGGGCCAAACCCTCAGAGAGTAAGACTCGTCCATTGCCAATGAAGTCACCCGGAAATTTCACCACCATGAGTGACACGATATCCAGAGACAAAAACTGAGCAAGAGCTTCACACTCGCCCTTTTTTCATATCCCGAAGAGTTCTCCTCATGTCCTGTAGATCAGTCCTGCCATACCTATGACCCGAAACATAAGCCGAGTTTGTGTTTTCAGACAACTTTCCAAACAGCCCTGGCCTACACACCCTACAGGCTCCGACCCCTGGAGCCAAACCTGACGAATGTGCTTGCCCTATCCAAGGGAATTGTATGTCCCCATTCCAATGGCCACAACCCTACTACGAGGATAAACCTCCAAAGTCCCTGAGGCCATCCCAATATTTGTGGCTTCCCAGGACAAACAGGGGCAATCTGGGCCCATCTGAGCACCTACCGGCACTCAGACCCGTAGACTGATATCCCCAGAGGTAAAAAGGAACGAGCAGGCCCCTAGGCACCTATCGAATCCATTGCTTTGGTTTCCAGGCATCTCTCCTTAAAGATCCTTAGAACCCTTCTCTTGTGTTGTTCCTTATGGGACATCCTTGAGCCATTCAACAGGTGTCAACTGTCCCACAGGTGTCCTTGTTCTTGGACCACCTCACAACTCATATCATGGAAAGCTTCCAAGGTCACATGATGCCCCCAATCTTCATGGAGTCGGATCATGGAAAGAAACTCCATCGTGAGCCAATGGCTGATCTTCGCCTTGACTTCAGATGCACGTGATCTTGATTAAGCTCTTCAGAGTGCACCTGCTGTGCACTCACCCCAAAACCTAAGCATAGCTAGTGTTCTCAGATTTCCCTCCTCACTCTCCTGGACCACACGCCCTCCATTTTGGGATTTCTGATGACACAGTGCTGCACTCTGCCTGCCCTCCAGAAGAAAAACGTTGCCCTATGGGTCTACCCAGAAACCTCAAATGAGGATAAACCTGCATGCCACTCAACTGTACACCAATTATATAGTCTAGCCTGTGCACTAATGCCCTGTCTGTTACAACCTGAGGCCTGAATTCCCAACCGACACCCAGACAGCTTGCCATACACTGAGAACATCTGAACCGCCATGGCCTTAGGTTGCCATCCCTTTCCAACCTGGTTTTCAGGCTACAGAAACCTAGACCTTATCTCTACTCATTTCCCATGGGTGAACGTGATGTAGAAATCATAACTCCTCCTTCCCTCTCGCCAGAATCTTGTGGTTGGCATCTTATCCAAAGTTCAGTGTATGACCCCTTTACGGCCTACAGGAGTAGTAGTAGGGCCCCTGAGGGTAGTGTAGGGTCCCTGAGGCCCTGCCCATGCTTAAGAGCTGCGGTGGGCACAAACACGCATTGGGACCCTCAGTTTGAACCCTGTCCTCAAGGAAAGCCTCTCAGTGGCTGGACCATGAGCCCACATATGGGGCCTGCCATGCCCCAAGTCACCCAATCTTAACCAGAGGTAGAGACATCTAGTCACCCCTACTCAGGGTTCTGCTCTGGAATCCCTCTTTGGTGGGACATTTGAGGTAAGTAAACAGAGAAAGGATTCCTCCCACCCACAGAATGACCCCAATCACTTGGGATCAGGCCATCCCCAGAGTGAAAGACTCCTCCATGGCCCATGAGGCCAGCTCGACATTCCACGGCCACTATTGACAAAAAATCCAGAGACATAAGCCTCACCCTTAGGTCATAGCCCAAAAAATTCTCCTCATAGTCTGTAGATCGGGCCTGCCATACCTAAGTCCCCAAACCGTGTTTTCAGTCTTCTATCCTGACATCCCTGTCCCACACACCCTCCAGGCTGAGGCCCCTGGACCCACACCTCAGGACTGTGCCTGCCCTCTCCAAGGAAATTCTTCCCATTCCATTGGCCACAACCCTACAGATTAGGAGAAACCTCCAAAGTCCCAGAGGCCATACCAATAGTGTAGGCCGCCCAGTACAAAGAGGGGTGATCTGTCACAAGCTGAGCAACGACCTCAACTCACCCGTAGACAGATATCCCAAGAGAAAGGTATTCAACTGGACAGGCCCCTAGAACGTAATTGATTCCATTGCTTTTGTATCTAAGCATCTCTCCTCAGAGGCCTGTTTTCCAATACCAGCATATGGGGGATTCCAGAGATACCATTCAGAAGAAATCTTGTCTCCACATGGGAAACTTATCCTTTGGAGCTCTGAAAAAACCTCCAGTTAGGAGAAAGCTTCAGGTAACCGTAGCCACCGCCCTATTCCAAGGTCTCCATGGACACAAACCCGCATTATGACCATTCGGCAGGAGAGTACATTGCAACTCAGCCTCGTAGATTATTCCCCCAGAGCCAGATTATCAAACCTGCCTTGTCGCTAGGAGACAACTGGAATGCAAAGCAGACTCTCTAGGCATCCATCGTTGGAATCCTGCTCTGGCGCCGTTCCATATGGGATGTCCTGGGAGCCTTCCAACTGGTCTTGACCGTCCCGCAGAAGGAATCCTTGCAGATTGGAGCATCTCACAACTCCTATCGTGGGAAAACCTACATGGCCTCATGAGATGCTCCCCTTTATAAAGGGGCCATCATGGACAGAAAATCCAACCTGAGCCAACTTCTGATCCATTGCTTTGGTTTCTATGTATCTCTCCTCAGAGGCTTGGTTTCCAATATCAGAATATGGGGGTTTCCTAAGGAAACAATCAGAACAGATCTCATCTCCACATGAGAAACTTGCTCATTGGAGCTGTGTCAATACGTCAGGTTAGGAGGATCCTTCAGGGCGCTGGCACCATGGCCCAATTCCAAGGTCTCCAAGGACACAAACTTACATTATGATCCATCCTCAGGAGAGTCCATTTCAAATCAGCCCCCTCGGCTGCTCACCCAGAGCCAGCATATCAAACCTGCCTTGTCACTAGGAGACAGTTGGAATGCGAGGTGGGCTGCCCAGACATCCATCCTTAGAACCCTGCTCTGGAGAATTTCTCTATGGGACATCTTGAATCCAACCAACCTGTCTTGACTGTCTCGCAGAATGAATCCTTGTGCTTTGAAGCATCACACAATCCCACTGTGAGAAAACCTCCATTTCCCCATGATGCCCCACACCTTCATAAATGGGCCATCATGGACAGAAACTCCTTCCTAAGCCAAAGTCTGATCCACGCCCTGAATTCAGAAGCACGAGATCTCGATTCAGCACTTGAGAGTGTGCCTCCTGTGCCCTCGCCCCCAAACCTAAGCCTAACTTGTGTTCTCAGACTTCCGTCTTCACAATCCTGTCCACACCCCTCCAGTTTGGCAATTCTGGAGACACAATGCAGCACTCTGCCTGCCCTCCAGAAGAAAAATGTTGCCCTATAGGGCTAACCAGAAACGCCAAATGAGTAACAACCTGCATGCCACTCGACCATACCCCAATTATACAATCTAGCTTGTGCACTAAAGCCCTGTGTGACACAGCCTGAAGGCAGTCCTCCAGTCCAACACCCAGACAGCTGGCCGTACACTGAGCATATCAAACCCACAATGGCTTTCGGCCATCATCTCTACCCAACCTCAGTTTTCACCTTCAGAACCTAGACCTTATCTCCACTCACTGCTCAGGAGTGAACGTGATACAAGAATCAGAACTTCTCCTTAGCCATGGCAAGAAACCTTGTGGTTGGCATGTGGTCCAACGTTCATTGTAGGAGAAAGCAGCATGGACTATGAGGCCCCACCTATCCCTGAGGGCTACAATTTGCACAAACACACATTGTGACCCTCAGCGTGAGCCCTATCCTCATGTAAAGCCTCTTAGTGACTGGAACAACAGCCCACATATGGGGCTTGCCAAGCCCCTAGTCCCCCAATCTCAACCAGAGTTAGAGATGTCTAGTCACCCCTACTCAGGGCACTGCTCTGGAATCCCTCTTTGGTGGGACACATGAGGTAAAAAAAAAAAAAAATACAGAAAGGACTCTTCCCATCAACAGAATGATCCCAATCACTTGGGATCAGGCCAAATCAGCACAGAAAAACTTGTCCATGACCCTTGAGGACTCCCCGACATTCCACGGCCACCGTAGGCACAAAATCCAGAGACAAAAGCCTGAGCAAACGCCACATACTTGCCCTTTGTTCATAGCCCGGAAAATTCTCACGGTCTGTAGATCAAGCCTTCATACATACATCCCCAAACCTAAGCTGAGTTTGTGTTTTCAGACTTCTGTCCCCACAGTCCTGGCCCACACACCATCCAAGCAGGGGCCCCTGGAGCCACACCTGAGGACTCTGTCTTCTTTCTCCAGGGGAATTCTGCCATTTCCATTGGCCACAACCCTATAGATTAGGAGAAACCTCCAAACTCCCCGAAGCCATCCATTTGTGTTGTCTGCCCAGGACAAACAGGGATGATCTTTCACAAGTTAGGAAACTACCTCCACTCAGACCTAGAGACAGATATCCCCATAGAATAAGATTGAACTGGACAGGCACTTAGGCCCTAATCAGATCCATTGCTTTTGTTTCCAGGCATCTCTCCTCAGAGGCCTGTTTACCAATACCAGCATATGGGGGATTACTGAGGCACTCATAGAAAAATCTCGTCTCCACATAGGAAATGTACTCTTTGGAGCTCTATAAAAACCTCTGTTTAGGAGAATCTTTCAGGGCCCCGGATCAAGCGCCCCATTCCAAGGTCTCCATGGACTTAAACCCACATTATGATCTATCCTCAGTAGAGTCCATGTCAACTCATCCCCCTTGGTTTCTCCCCCAGGGCCTGCAGATCAAACCTGCCTTGTTGCTAGGAGACAACTAGAATGGGAGGCGGGCTGCCCAGGCATCCATCCTTAGAACCCTACTCTGGAGTCGTTCCATATGGGACATCCTAGAGCCATCCAACATGTCTCAAGTGTGCCACAGAAGGAATCTTTGCTGTCTGGTGCATCTCACAACTCCCATTGCGGGAAAATCTTCATGGCCTCTTGAGACGCTCCACTTTATAAAGGGGCCATCATGGACAGAAACTCCAACCTGAGCAAACGTCTGATATTCGCCCTGGCTTCAGGTGCATGAGATCTTGATTCAGCTCTGCAGAGTGTGCCTTCTGTACCCTCACACCAAAAACTAAGCCTAGCTTGTATTCTCAGACTACCGTCCTCACACCCCTGGCCCAAAAGCCCTACAGTTTGGCAATACTGGGGCCAAAATGCAGCACTCTGCCTGCCCTCCAGAAGAAAAACGTTGCCTTATGGAGCTACCTAGAAACACGAATGAGGATCAACTGAACGCCACTCGACTGCACCCCAAATATACAGTCTACCCTGTCTAATGCCCTGTCTGACACAGAATGAGCCCACACCTCCAGACCTACACGCAACAGCTAGCCACACACTGAGCTCATTGTACCCATCAGGTCCTTAGGTCTTCATCTCTTCCCAACCTCGGTTTTCGCGTTTCAGAACCTAGACCTAAACTCCAATCACTGTCCAGGGGTTAACGTGATGCAGAAATCACAACTCTTCCTTCGCCATGGCCGGAAATCTTGTGGTTGGCATATTCTCCAACGTTCAGTGTAGGAGAATCCAGCGTGGCCCATGAGGCCCTTCCCATGCTTGAGGGCCTTGTTGGGAACAAATAGGCATTGTGACCCTCAGCATGAGCCCTGTCGTCAAGGAAGACCTCTCAGTGTCTGAATCAAGAGCCCACATATTGGACTTGCCATGCCCCTAGGCCCCCAAACTTAAACAGAGGTGGGGTTATCCAGTTGTCCCTACCAAGGACTCTGCTCTGGAATCCCTCTTTTATTGGCACACATGAGGTATATAAAATAAAATAAAAAAACAGAAAGGACACCTCCCATCCCACAGAATGTACCCAAACTCTTGGGATTGGGTTAAATCCTCAGAGAAGGAAAGCCGTCCACAACCCATGAGGCCACGCCAGCATTCGACCCACATTGTTGACACAAATCCAGAGACAAAACCTGAGCAAGCACTCAAACTCACCCTTTTACATATCCCGAAGTGTTATCACGGTCTGTAGATTGGGCGTGCCATACCTATGTCCCCAAACCTAAGCAGAATTTGTGTTTTCAGACTTCCGTCCCCACAGGCCTGGCCCACACACCCTCAAGGCTGGGCCCCTAGAGCCAAACTCAGAACTGTGCCTGCCCTCTCCAGGGGATTTCTGCCCATTCCATTGGCCACAACCCTATAGATTAGGAGAAACTCCAAAATCCCGAGGCCATTCCCAATATTTTAGGCTGCCCAGGACAAACAGGGGTGATCTGACACAAGCCGAGCAACTACCTCCCCTCAGATCCATAGACACGTATCCCCAGGAAAGAGATTGAACCGTAGAGGCACCTAGGCCCTAATCATATCCATTGCTTTTGTTTCCAGGCATCTCTCCTCAGAGGCCTGGTTTCCAATACCAGCATATGGGAGATTCCTTAGGCACTCATCAAAACAATTCTCTTCTCTACATAGGAAACGTACTCTTTAGAGCTCCATCAAAACCTCCGGTTATGAACATCCCTCAAGGCCCCGGATCAAGCACCCCATTCCAAGGTCTCCATGGACACAAATGCACATTATGACCCATCCTCAACTCACCCATTTCAACACACCCGCCTCTGTTACTCCCCTAGATCCAGCAGATCGAACTTGCCTTGGCGCTATGAGACACCTGGAATGGGAGGCAGGCTGCCAAGGCATCCATCCTTAGAACCCTGCTCTGGATAACTTCCTTATGGGATGACCTGGAGCCATCCAGCAGGTCTCGACTGTCCCACGGAAGGAATCATTGCGGTTTGGAGCATCTCACAATTCCCATCGTGGGAAAACCTCCATGGCCTCGTGACACCCTCCCCTTCATGAAGGGGCCGTCATGGACAGAAACTCCAACCTGAGCCAACGTCTGATCCTAGCTCTGTCTTCAGGTACACGGGATCTCGAATCATCTCTGCAGAGGGTTCCTGCCGTCCCCTCACCCCGAAATCTAAGTCTGGCTTGTGTTCTCAGAATTTTTTCCTCACACTCCTGGCCCAGAAGCCTTCCAGTTTGGGAATTCTGGAGCCACTATGTGGCACTGTGTCTTCCTTCCAGAAGAAAAACGTTGCCCTCTGGGGCTGCCCGGTAACCACAAATGAGTACCAACCTGCACGAAACTCGACTGCACCCCAATGATACAGTCTAGCCTGGGCACTAATTCCCTGTCTGCCACAGCCTGAGCCTGCACCTCCCAACCCACACTCAACAGCTGGCCGAACACTGAGCACATCAGTCACACCATGGCCTTAGGTCTTCATCTCTTCCCAACATCACTTTTCAGGCTTCAGAACCTAGACCTTAAATCCAATCACAGTCCAGGAGTGAAAGTGTTGCAGAAATTAGAACTCCTTCTTCCCCATGGCCAGAAAACTTGTGGTTGCCATATTGTGCAACGTTCAGTGTAGGAGAAACCAGCATGGTACATTAGGCCACGCCCTGACTTGAGGGGCTCCTTGGGCACAAAAATACATTGTGAAACTCAATGTGAGCCCTATGCTCAAGGAAGGCCTCTCAGTGTCTGGACCAATAGCCCACATATGGGGCTTGCCATGTTCTTAGGTCCCAATGTTAACCAGAGTTCTGGTTGTCCAGTCGCCCCTCCCCAGGACTCTGCTGTGGAATCCCTCTTTTGGTGGTCCACCTGAGGTAAAAAAAAAAAAAAAAAAAAAAAAAAAAAAAACAGAAAGGCCTCCTCCCTTCCCACAGAATGACCCCAAACTCTTGGGATTGGGTCAAATCCCCAGAAAGGGAGCCTCATCAATGGCCCATGAGGACACCCGGACATTCCATGGCAATCGGTGACACATATCCAGAAAAAAATAAGCATGAGCAAGCACCTCACTTTCGCCCTTTGTTCATATCCCGAAGAGTTCTCCTCACGGTCTATATATTGGGCCGGCCATACCTACGGACCCAAACCTAAGTGGAGTTTGTGTTTTCAGACTTTTGTCCAAATAGCCCTGGACCACACATGCTCCACACTTGGGTCCCTGGAGCCACACCTCAGGACTGTGCTTCCCTTTCAAGAGAATTCTTCCCATTCCATTGGCCACAACCTTGCAAATTAGGAAAAACCTCCAAAGTTACCGAGGCCATCCCAATAGTGTAGGCCGCCCAGGACAAACAGGTGTGATCTCAAACCAGCTGAGCAACTACCTCCACTCAGACAAAAGATGTCCCCAAAGAAGAATATTGAACCGGACAGGCCCCTAGGCCCTAATCAGATGATTGCTTTGGTTTCCAGGCATCTCTCCTCAGAGGCCTCATTTCCAATACCAGCAAATGGTGGTTTCCTGAGGCACCAATAAGAACAAATCTCGTCTCCCCATGAAAAACTTGCTCATTGGAGCTTTGTTATCACCTCTGGTTAGGATAATCCTTCAGGGCCCTGGTGCCACTGCCCCATACCAAGGTCTCAATGGACTCAAACCAACATTAAGACCATCCTCAGGAAAGTCCATTTCAACTCATTTAAGACCATCCTCAGGAAAGTCCATTCCAACTCAGCCCCCTCTGATGCTACCCCAAGTCAGCAGATCAAAAGTTGCTTGTTGCTAGGAGACAATTGGAATTGAGGCTTTCTGCCCAGGCATCCATACTTAGAACCCTGTTCTGGAAAAATAACTTATGAGACGTCCTGGAGCCATCCAACAAATCTTAACTGTCCCACAGAAGGAATCCTTGCGGTTTGGAGCATCTCACAACTCTAATAGTGGGAAAACCCCCATGGCCTCATAATGCCCCCCCCTTCATGAAAGGACCAACATGGACAGAAACTCCAACCTGAGCCAAAGTCTGATCCTCGACCTGACTTCAGACTCATGAGATCTCAATTCAGCTCTGCAGAGTGTGCCTGCCATGTCCATTCCCCGAAACCTAAGCCTAGCTTGTGTTCTCAGACTTCCGTCCTCACTCTCCTGGCCCACAAGCCCTCCAGTTTGGGAATTCCGAAGCCACAATGCAGCACTCTGCCTGCCCTCCAGAAGAGAAAACTTTGCCCTATGCTGCTAATAAGAAACCCCAAATGATTATCTAATGCATGCCACTCGACTGTAAAGCAATTATACAGCCTACCCTGAATACGAATGCCCTGTCTGGCACAGCCTGAGACAAGACATCCCAAACGACACCTAGACAGCTGGCTCCAACCTGGACACAAGGGACCCGCTACGGCTATAGTTCGTCATCTCTTCCCAACCTCGGTTTTCAGGCTTCAGAACCGAGACCTTATCTCCAATCACTGCCCAGGGGTGAACGTGATGCAGAAATTAGAATTCCTCCTTCCCCATGGCCAGAAACCTTGTGGTTGGCATGTTGTCCAACGTTCAATGTGGGAAAACCTGCATTGTCGGAAAGGCCACGCCAGTGCTTGAGGGCCGCCTAGGGCACAGACATGCATTGTGACCTGTAGCGTGAGTCCCGTATTAAAGTAACGCCTCTCAGTGGCTGGACCAGCCGTGGCCCACACCGCCTTCAGGCTGGGGTCTCTGGAGCCACACCACAGAACTGTGCCTGCTCTCTCCTAAGAAACTGCCCGTTCCATTGGCCACAACTCTACAAAATAGTCGAAACCTCAAGGTCCCCAAGGACATCCCACTACCGCAAGCCGCACTGGACAAACAGGGGCATTATGACACCAGCTGAGCAACTACTACCTCCATGCAGACACACAGACTGATATCCGCAGAGACAGAAGATTGAACCAGACAGGCCCCTAGGCCCTATTATGAACTCTTGCTTTGGTGTCCAGGTATCACTCCTCAGAGGCCTGGGTTCGAAGACCAGCATATGGGGCTATCCTGAGGCACCAGACAGAACACCTCTCATCTCCGCATGGAAAGCTTCCTTGTTGGAGTTGTGTCAAACCCTTCGGGTTGAAGAATTCTGCAGAGTCCCTTAGCTACTGCCACATTCCAAGGTCTCCATGGCCACCAACCCACATTATGACTCATCCTTAGGAAAGTCCATTTAAACTCAGCCTTCTGGGTAGCTCACCCAAGAGCCCGCAGATTGAGTGTGCCTTGTCTCGACCAGGCAATGCGAAGGTGAGTTGGCGTTTCTCGGCATCCATGCTTAGGCCCCTGCTCTCGAGTCTTTCTGTATGGGGCATCCTGGATCCATCCAATAGTACTCGACTGTCCTGAAGAAGGAAACTTTGAAGTTTGGAGCAGCTCACAACTCCCAGCGTAGGGAAACCACCCTGGCCTCATGACGCCCCCACCCCCTTCAGGAAGGGGCCGTCATGGACACACACTCCAGCTTGAGGCAACATCTGATACTCGCCCTGACCTCAGATGCAGGAGATCTCGATTCAGCCTCTGCACAGTGGGCCCAAACCTCGTGCTACCTTGTGTTTTCAGACTTCCTTCCTCACACTCCTGGCAAACATGTCCTCAAGACTTGGAATTTTGGAACCAAAATGCAGCCCTATGCTGGCCCTCCAGAAGAAAAACGTTGCTCTATGGGGATCTCCATAAACCCCAAATGAGGATCAACCTGCTCTGTTCTCGACCTCACTCCACTTGGATTTTTCGGGTTGTCCATTCATCCCTCCCCAGAGCTCTGCTTTGGAATCCCTCCTTTGGTGGGACACCTGAGGTAACAAAACTAAAAGGACTCCTCCCATCCTTCATATTGACCCAAAACAATTGGGATTGGACCAAATTCACAGAGAGGAAGTCTCGTCCATGGCCCATGAGGCCTCCCCGAGATTCCACAGCCATCGTTGACAACAAATCCAGAGACAAAAGTCTGAGCAAGCGCCTCACACTCGCTCTTTTGTCGTATCACGAAGAGTTCTCCTCACGGTCTGTAGATCGGGCCTGCCATACCTACTTCCCAAACCTAAGCCGAGTTTGTGTTTTCAGACTTCTGTCCCCACATTCCTGGCCCACAGACCCTTCAGGCTGGGGCCCCTGGAGCCACACATCAGGACTGTGCCTGTCCATACCACGGGAATTCTGCCCATTCCATTGTCCACAATCGTACAAATGAGGAAAAACCTGCAGAGTCTTCAAGGACATCCCAATAATGTAGGCCGCCCAGGACAAACAAGGGTCATCTGAAACCAGCTGAGCATCTTCCTCTACTCAGCGTAGATGGATGTCCCCAGAGAAGAAGATTGAATCAGACAGGCCCCTAGGCCTGAATCAGATTCATTGCTTTCGGTTACAGGTATCTCTCCTCAGAGGCCTGGTTTCCAATATTAGCATATGGGGATTTCATGAGGCAGCAATCAGAACAAATCTCTTCTCCACATGGGAAACATTATCCTTTGAAGATGTCTCAAAACATCCAGTTAGGAGAATCCTTCAGTGCCTGTGTGCCACTGCCCCATTACAAGGTCTCCATAGACACAAAAACACATTAGGACTCATCCGCAGGAGAGTCCATTTCAACTGAGCGAATTCGGGTGCTTCGCGAGATCCAGCAGATCTAACTTGTCTTGTTGCTAGGAGACAATTGGAATGCGAGGTGGCCTACCCCGCCATCCATCCTTAAAACCCTGCTCGGAATCGTTGGCCTGGAGCCAACCAACAGGTCTCAATTGTCCTGTAGAAGAATCGTTGCAGATGGGAGCTTCTCAGAACTCCCATCGTGAGAGAAGCCCCATGGCCACATGATTCCCCCCCTTCATAAAGTGGCCATCAGGGACATTAGGTCCAACCTGAGCGATCGTCTGATCCTCACCCTGACTTCAGATGCACGAGATCTCGGTTCAGGTCTGTAGATTGTCCCTGCCATGTCCTCACCCAGAAACCTAAGCCTAGCTGGTGTCCTCAGACTTCTGTCCACAGACTACTGGCTCACAAGACCTCCAGTTTGGCAATCCAGAACTACAATGCAGCACTCTACCTGCCCTGCAGAAGGAATACATTGCCCTCTGGGGCTACCTAGAAACCCCAAGTGAAGATCAACCTGCACGACACTTGGCTATACCCAAAATATATAGGATGACCTGGGCAATAATACCCTTTCTGACACAGCCTGAGCCTGGACCTCCTGGGCCCACCCAGACAGCGGGCTACAAACTGAGAACTTCAGACCCCCCATGGCCTTAGGTCGTTATCCCTTCCCAACCTCAGTTGTCAGGGTTCAGAACCTAGACCTTATCTCCAATCACTGCCCGGGTTTGAAAATGATGCAGAAATCATAACTCCTTCCTGATGGCAGGAAAACTTGTGGTTCGCTTGTTGTCCAACGTTCATTGTAGTGGAAACCAGTGTGTCCCTTGAGGACCCGCCATAGCTCGCGGTCGAGATAGGTAGCAAACACAGATTGTGACCCTCAGCCTAAGCCCAGTCCTCAGCTAAGGCCTCTCAGTGGCTGGATGAAGAGACAACATATTGGGCTTGCCATGACCCTAGGCCCCAATTTTTAACCATAGTTCATGTTGTCCCTTCACTCATCCCCAGGGCTCTGCTATGGAATTCCTCTTTTGGTGGGACACCTGATGTAACAACCCTGAAAGGAGTCATCTATCCAACAGATTGACGAAAAACAATTGGGATCGGGCCAAATCCACAGAGAGCAAGATTCGTCCATGGCCCATGAGGCCTCCTCGACATTCCACGGCCATCGCTGATACAAAATCCAGAGACAAAAGCCTAAGCAAGCGCCTCAGACTCGCACTATCTTCATATCCTGAAGATGTCTTCTCATGGTTTGTAGATTGGGCCTGCCATACCTACGTCCCCAAACATAAGCTGAGTTTGTGTTTTCAGACGTCTGTCCTCAAAGTCCTGGGCCACACACCATCCAGGCTGGGGACCCTGGAGCCACACATTAGGACTCTGCCTACCCAATCCATGGGAATTCTGCCCATTCCATTGTCCAAAATCGTACAATTTAGGAGAACTCTCCAAAGTCCCTGAGGCCATCCCAATAGTATAGGTCGCCCGGGACAAAAAGGGCAGTCTGTCACCAGCTGAGCATCTACCTCCACTCATACCCTAGAAGATTGTGCCCAGAGAAGAAGATTGAACCAGACAGGACCCTAGGCCAAAAGCGGATCCATTGCTTAGGTTTAAATGCATGTCTCCTCAAAACCCTGGATTCCAATACCAGCATTGGTGTTTTCCTGAGGCACCCATCAGAACAAACCTCGTCTCCACAAGGAAACTTGTGCATGGGAGCTATGTCAAAAGCTTAGGAGAATACTTCAGGGTCCCGGTGCCACCGCCCCATTCCAAGGCCGTCATGGACACAAACACACATTAGACCCATCCTCAGGAAAGTCCATTTCAACTCAGCCACCCCGGTTGCTCCCGCAGAGCCATCAGATCTAAACTGTCTTGTCGCTAGGAGACAATTGGAATGCGAGGCGGACTTCCCAGGCATCCATCATCGAACATTGGTCTGGACTCATCCATATGGGATGTCCTGGAGCTGTCCAACAGGTCTCAATTGTCCCGCAGAAGGAATCCTAGGAGGGAGCATCCCACCACTCCAAACGTGGGAAAACCTCCACGGCCTCGAGATTCGGCTCCCTTCATGAAGGGGCCGTCATGAACAGAAAATCCAAGCTGAGCCAACGTCTGATCCTCGCTCTGACTTCAGATGCATGAGATATTGCTTCAGATCTTCAGGGGGTTCATGCCGTGCCCTCGCCCTGAAACCCAAGTCTTCCTGTCCCTAGGACCCAATTTTAACCCGATTTCTGGTTGCCCAATCGCCCCTCCCCAGGGCTCTATTCTGGAATCCCTCATTTGGTGGGACCCCTGAGTTGGAAAAACAAAACTATACAAAACAACAACAAAAAAAAACGGACTTATTCCGTCCCACAGAATGACCCCAAACTCTTTGGATTAGGCCAACTCCCCAGGTAGTAAGACTCGCCCATTTCCCATGAAGTCATCCGGAAATTTCATGACCATGAATGGCATGATATCCAGAGATAAATACTTGAGCAAGAGCCCAACACTCGCCCTTTTTTCATATCCCGAAGAGTTCTCCTCATGGTCTGTAGATCAGTCCTGCCATACCTATGACCCGAAACATAAGCCGTGTTTCTGTTTTCAGACAACTGTCCCAACAGCTCTGGCCTACACACCCTACAGGCTCAGGCCCCTGAGGCCAAACTTGAAGACTGTGCTTGCCCTCTCCAAGGGAATTGTATGTGCCCATTCCAATGGCCACAACCCTACTAAGAGGATAAACCTCCATAATTCCTGAGGCCATCCCAATATTTGTGGCTTCCCAGGACAAACAGGGGCAATCTGAGCCCATCTGAGCACCTACCTGCACTCAGACCCTTGGACTGATATCCCCAGAGGTAATAAGGAACGAACAGGCCCCTAGGCATCTATCGGATCCATTGCTTTGGTTTCGAGGCATCTCTCCTCAGGGGCCTGGATTTCAATAACAGCATATGGCTGTTTCTTGACTCACCATCAGAACAAATCTCATCTACACATGGGAAACTTGCACGATGGAGCTGTGTGAAAGCCTCTCTTTAGGAGAACCCTTCAGGGCCCCAGTGCCACCGCTTCATTCCAAGGTCTCCATAGACACAAAATCATATTAGGTCACAACCACGGGAGAGTCCATTTTAACTCAGCCTCCTCGGTTGCTCCCCCAGATCCAGCAGATCTGACCTGTCTTGTTGCTTGGAAACAATTAGAATGCGAGGTAGGCTACCCAGCCATCCATCCTTAGAACCCTGCTCGGAATCGTTGTCCTGGAGCCAACCAACAGGTCTCCATTGTCCGGCAGAAGAATCTTTGCATTTGGGACCTTCTCACAACTCCCATCGTCGGAAAACCCCCATGGCCTCGTGATCCCCCCCCTTCAAGAAGGGGCCCTCAGGGACAGAGGGTCCAACCTGAGCGATCATCTGATCCTCGCCCTGACTTCAGATGCACGAGATCTAGATTCAGGACTGTAGATTGTGCCTGCCATATCCTCACCCAGAAACCTAGGCCTAGCTTGGGTTCTCAGACTTCCGTCCTCAGACTACTGGCCCACAAGCCCTCCAATTTGGCAATTCAGACCTACAATGCAGCACTCTGCCTGCCCTCCAGAAGAAAAATATTGCCCTCTGGGGCTACCCTGAAACCACCAATGAGGATCAACCTGCACAGCATTTGGCTGTACCCGAAATATATAGGCTTATCTGGGCACTAATGCCCTTTCTGACACATCCTGAGCCGGGACCTCCTGGCCCCACCCAGACAGATGGCCGCATACTGAGCACAATGGACCCGCCATGGCCTTAGGTCGTCATCTCTTCTCAACGTCGGTTTTCAGGCTTCAGAACCTAGACCTTATCTCCCATCACGGCCCGGGTTTTAAAATGATGCAGAAATCAGAACTCTTTCCCCATGGCAAGAAACCTTGTGGTTGGCAAGTTGTCCAAGGTTCAGTGGGTTGAAACCAGTGTGGCCCATGAGGCCCCGCCCATGCTTGCAGGCCACATTGGTCACAAACACACATTGTGACCCTCAGCCTGAGCCCAGTCCTCAGGTAAGGCCTCTCAGTGGCTGGATAGAGAGATAACATACTGGGCTTGCCATGCCCCTAGGCCCCAATTTTTATCCAGAGTTTGGGTTGTCCCTTCACTCTTCCCCAGGGCTCTGCTTTGGAATTCCTCTTTTGGTAGGACACCAGAGGTCACAAACCTGAAAGGAGTCCTCCCATCCCACAGATGGACGAAAAGCAATTGGGATCGGGCCAAATCCACAGAGAGCAAGAATCGTCCATGGCCCATGAGGCCTCCCCAACATTCCATGGCCATCGCTGATACAAAATCCAGAGACAAAAGCCTGAGCCCGCGCCGCAGACTCGCTCATTCTTCATATCCTGAAGAGTTCTTCAGATAAGAACATACACGGCACTCGAATGCACCCAAAATATATAGTCTAACCTGGGCACTAATGTACTGTCTGACAACCTGAGCCCGGACCTCGTGACCAACACCCAGACAGCTGACCGCACACTGAGCACATCAGACCAGCCATGGCCTTAGGTCATCTTCTCTTCCCTACCTCAGTTTTCAGGCTTCAGAATCTAGACCTTATCTCCATTCACTGCCCAGGGGTGACTGTGATGCAGAAATCAGAACTCTTCCTTACCCATGGCAAGAAACCTTGTGGTCGGCATGTTGTCCAACGTTCAGTGTAGGAGAAACCAGCATTCAGCCTGAGGCCCCGCCCATTCTTGAGTGCAACGAGGGCATAACACGCATTGTGACCCTCAGCGTGAGTCCTGTCCTCTAGTACGTCCTCTCAGTGGCTGGACCATTAGATGTCATAATGGGCTTGGCATGTCCCTAGGCCCCAATTTTTAACCAGATTTCTGGTTGTCCATTCGGCCCTCCCCAGGGCTCTACTCTGGAATCCCTCATTTGGTGGGACACCTGAGGTTGAAAAACAAAACAAAAAAATCATCAACAACAGAACAACGGAATTCTTCCATCCCACAGAATGTCCCCAAACTCTTTGGACGGGGCCAAACCCCCAGAGAGTAAGACTCGTCCATTTCCCATGAAGTCACCTGGAAATTTCACGACCATGAGTGACACGAAATCCAGAGACAAAAACTTGAACAAGAGCCTCACACTCGCCCTTTTTTCATATCCCGAAATGTTTCTCCTCATGGTCTGTAGATCAGTCCTGCCATACCTATGTCCCGAAACAGAAGCCGACTTTGTGTTTCAGACAACTGTCCAAACAGCCCTGGCCTACACACCCCACAGGCTCAGGCCCCTGGAGCCAAACCTGACGACTGTGCTTGCCCTCTCCAAGGGAATTGTATGTGCCCATTCCAATGGCCACAACCCTACTAAAATGATAAACCTCCAAAGTCCCTGAGGCCATCCCAATAGTGGTGGCTTCCCAGGACAAACAGAAGCAATCTGAGCCCATCTGAGAACCTACCTGCACTCAGACTTGTAGACTGATATCCCCAGAGGTAAAAAGGAACGAACAGGCCCCTAGGCCCTAATCGGATCCATTGCTTTGGTTTCCAGGCATCTCTCCTCAGAGGCCTGGATTTCAGTACCAGCATATGGCTGTTTCTTGACTCACCCACCAGAACAAATCTCATCTACACATGGGAAACTTGCACGTGGGAGTGATGTCAAAAGCCTCTGTTTAGGAGAACCCTTCATGGCCCCCGTGCCACCGCGTCATTCCAAGGTATCCATAGACAAAAAAACACATTAGGACCCATCCACAGGAGAGTCCATTTCAACTCAGCGTATTCGGTTGCTCTGCGAGATCCAGCAGATCTAACTTGTCTTGTTGCTAGGAGACAATTGGAATGCGAGGTGGGCTACCCAGCCATCCATCCTTAGAACCCTGCTCGGAATCGTCAGCCTGGAGCCAACCAACAGGTCTCAATTGTCCTGCAGAAGAATCTTTGAAGTTGGGAGCTTCTCACAACTCCCATCGTGAGAAAACACCCATGGCCTCCTGATCCCCCCCCCTTCATGAAGTGGCCCTCAGGGACTTAAGGTCCAACCTGAGCGATCTTCTGATCGTCACCATGACTTCAGATGCACGAGATCTCGGTTCAGATCTGTAGATTGTGCCTGCCATGTCCTCACCCAGAAACCTAAGCCTAGCTTGTGTCCTCAGACTTCCATCCTCAGACTAATGGCCCACAAGCCCTCCAGTTTTGCAATCCAGAATTATAATGCAGCACTCTGCCTGACCTCCAGAAGAAAAACATTGCCTTCTGGGGCTACCCAGAAACCCCAAATGAAGATCAACCTGCACGCCACTTGGCTGTACCCAAAATATATAGGCTGACCTGGGCAATAATGCCCTTTGTGACAGAGGCTGAGCCTGGACCTCCTGGCCCCCACCCATACAGCTGGCCGCTCACTGAGCACATCGGACCAGCCATTGCCTTAGGTCGTTATCTCTTCCCAGCCTCGGATTTCAGGATTTAGAACCTAGACCTTATCTCCAATCACTGCCCATGTTTGAAAATGATGCAGAAATCAGAACTCTTTCCCGATGGCAAGAAACCTTGTGGTAGGCTAGTTGTATAATGTTCAGTGTAGTGGATACCAGTGTGTCCAATGTGGCCCCGCCATTGCTCGCGAGCCACATAGGTGGCAGACACACACATTGTGACCCTCAGCCTTAGCCCAGTCCTCAGGTAAGGCCTCTAAGTGGCTGGATGAAGAGACAGCATATTGGGCTTGCCATGCCCCTAGGCCCCAATTTTTAACAATAGTTCGGGTTGTCCCTTCACTCTTCCTCAGGGCTCTGCTTTGGAACTCCTCTTTTGGTGGGACACCTGAGATAACAACCCTGAAAGGAGTCCTCCATCCAACAGATTGACGAAAAACAATTGGGATCGCGCCAAATCCACAGAGAGCAAGATTCGTCCATGGCCTATGAGGCCTCCTCGACATTCCACGGCCATCTCTGAAACAAAATCCAGAGACAAAAGCCTGAGCAAGCGCCTCAGACTCGCACTATCTTCATATCCTGAAGATGTCTTCTCATGGTTTGTACATCGGGCCTGCCATACCTACGTCCCCAAACATAAGCTGAGTTTGTGTTTTCAGACTTCTTCTGTCCTCAAAGTCCTGGGCCACACACCATCCAGGCTGGGGACCCTGGAGCCACACATTAGGACTGTGCCTACCCAATCCATGGGAATTCTGCCCATTCCATTGTCCAAAATCGTACAAATTAGGAGAACCCTCCAAAGTCTCTGAGGCCATCCCAATAGTATTGGTCGCCCGGGACAAAAAAGGTCAGTCTGTCACCAGCTGAGCATCTAACTCCACTAATACCCTAGATGGATGTCCCCAGAGAAGAAGATTGAACCAGACAGGACCCTAGGCCAAAATCGGATCCATTGCTTTGGTTTACAGGCATGTCTCCTCAAAACCCTGGATTCCAATACCAGCATTGGTGTTTTCCTGAGGCACCCATCAGAACAAACCTCGTCTCCACAAGGAAACCTTTGCATGGGAGCTATGTCAAAAGCTGAGGAGAATACTTCAGGGTCCCGGTGCCACCGCCCCATTCCAAGGCCCTCATGGACACAAACACACATTAGACCCATCCTCAGGAAAGTCCATTTCCACTCAGCCACCCCGGTTGCTCCCGCAGAGCCATCAGATCTAAACTGTCTTGTCGCTAGGAGACAATTGGAATGCGAGGCGGGCTTCCCAGGCATCCATCCTTGAACGTTGGTCTGCACTCATCCATATGGGATGTCCTGGAGCTGTCCAACAGGTCTCAATTGTCCCGCAGAAGGAATCCTAGGAGGGGGCATCCCACCACTCCAAACGTGGGAAAACCTCCACGGCCTCGAGATTCGGCTCCCTTTATGAGGGGCCCGTCATGAACAGAAAAATCCAAGCTGAGCCAACGTCTGATCCTCGCTCTGCCTTCAGATGCATGAGATATTGCTTCAGATCTTCAGGGGGTTCATGCCGTGCCCTCGCCCTGAAACCCAAGTCTAGCTGTCCCTAGGACCCAATTTTAACCAGATTTCTGGTTGCCCAATCGCCCCTCCCCAGGGCTCTATTCTGGAATCCCTCATTTGGTGGGACCCCTGAGTTTGAAAAACAAAACTATACAAAACAACAACAACAAAAAACGGACTTATTCCGTCCCACAGAATGACCCCAAACTCTTTGGTTTGGGCCAAACCCCCAGGTAGTAAGACTCGCCCATTTCCCATGAAGTCACCGGAAATTTCATGACCATGAATGGCATGATATCCAGAGATAAATACTTGAGCAAGAGCCCAACACTCGCCCTTTTTTCATATCCCGAAGAGTTCTCCTCATGGTCTGTAGATCAGTCCTGCCATACCTATGACCCGAAACATAAGCCGTGTTTCTGTTTTCAGACAACTGTCCCAACAGCTCTGGCCTACACACCCTACAGGCTCAGGCCCCTGAGGCCAAACCTGAAGACTGTGCTTGCCCTCTCCAAGGGAATTGTATGTGCCCATTCCAATGGCCACAACCCTACTAAGAGGATAAACCTCCATAATTCCTGAGGCCATCCCAATATTTGTGGCTTCCCAGGACAAACAGGGGCAATCTGAGCCCATCTGAGCACCTACCTGCACTCAGACCCTTGGACTGATATCCCCAGAGGTAATAAGGAACGAACAGGCCCCTAGGCAACTATCGGATCCATTGCTTTGGTTTCGAGGCATCTCTCCTCAGGGGCCTGGATTTCAATAACAGCATATGGCTGTTTCTTGACTCACCATCAGAACAAATCTCATCTACACATGGGAAACTTGCACGATGGAGCTGTGTGAAAGCCTCTCTTTAGGAGAACCCTTCAGGGCCCCAGTGCCACCGCTTCATTCCAAGGTCTCCATAGACACAAAATCATATTAGGTCACAACCACGGGAGAGTCCATTTTAACTCAGCCTCCTCGGTTGCTCCCCCAGATCCAGCAGATCTGACCTGTCTTGTTGCTTGGAAACAATTAGAATGCGAGGTAGGCTACCCAGCCATCCATCCTTAGAACCCTGCTCGGAATCGTTGTCCTGGAGCCAACCAACAGGTCTCCATTGTCCGGCAGAAGAATCTTTGCATTTGGGACCTTCTCACAACTCCCATCGTCGGAAAACCCCCCATGGCCTCGTGATCCCCCCCCTTCAAGAAGGGGCCCTCAGGGACAGAGGGTCCAACCTGAGCGATCATCTGATCCTCGCCCTGACTTCAGATGCACGAGATCTAGATTCAGGACTGTAGATTGTGCCTGCCATATCCTCACCCAGAAAAACCTAGGCCTAGCTTGGGTTCTCAGACTTCCGTCCTCAGACTACTGGCCCACAAGCCCTCCAATTTGGCAATTC
Organism: Mustela putorius furo; assembly: GCF_011764305.1. Lineage (NCBI taxonomy): Eukaryota > Metazoa > Chordata > Mammalia > Carnivora > Mustelidae > Mustela > Mustela putorius. The sequence goes on along the minus strand of NW_025422352.1, from coordinate 68,426 downwards.
AGACCTACAATGCAGCACTCTGCCTGCCCTCCAGAAGAAAAACATTGCCCTCTGGGGCTACCCTGAAACCCCCAATGAGGATCAACCTGCACAGCATTTGGCTGTACCCGAAATATATAGGCTGATCTGGGCACTAATGCCCTTTCTGACACAGCCTGAGCCGGGACCTCCTGGCCCCACCCAGACAGATGGCCGCACACTGAGCACATCGGACCCGTCATGGCCTTAGGTCGTCATCTCTTCTCAAACTCGGTTTTCAGGCTTCAGAACCTAGACCTTATCTCCAATCACGGCCCGGGTTTGAAAATGATGCAGAAATCAGAACTCTTTCCCCATGGCAAGAAACCTTGTGGTTGGCAAGTTGTCCAAGGTTCAGTGGGTTGAAACCAGTGTGGCCCATGAGGCCCCGCCCATGCTTGCAGGCCACATTGGTCACAAACACACATTGTGACCCTCAGCCTGAGCCCAGTCCTCAGGTAAGGCCTCTCAGTGGCTGGATAGAGAGATAACATACTGGGCTTGCCATGCCCCTAGGCCCCAATTTTTATCCAGAGTTTGGGTTGTCCCTTCACTCTTCCCCAGGGCTCTGCTTTGGAATTCCTCTTTTGGTAGGACACCAGAGGTCACAAACCTGAAAGGAGTCCTCCCATCCCACAGATGGACGAAAAGCAATTGGGATCGGGCCAAATCCACAGAGAGCAAGAATCGTCCATGGCCCATGAGGCCTCCCCAACATTCCATGGCCATCGCTGATACAAAATCCAGAGACAAAAGCCTGAGCCCGCGCCGCAGACTCGCTCATTCTTCATATCCTGAAGAGTTCTTCAGATAAGAACATACACGGCACTCGAATGCACCCAAAATATATAGTCTAACCTGGGCACTAATGTACTGTCTGACAACCTGAGCCCGGACCTCGTGACCAACACCCAGACAGCTGACCGCACACTGAGCACATCAGACCAGCCATGGCCTTAGGTCATCTTCTCTTCCCTACCTCAGTTTTCAGGCTTCAGAATCTACACCTTATCTCCATTCACTGCCCAGGGGTGACTGTGATGCAGAAATCAGAACTCTTCCTTACCCATGGCAAGAAACCTTGTGGTCGGCATGTTGTCCAACGTTCAGTGTAGGAGAAACCAGCATTCAGCCTGAGGCCCCCGCCCCATTCTTGAGTGCAACGAGGGCATAACACGCATTGTGACCCTCAGCGTGAGTCCTGTCCTCTAGTACGTCCTCTCAGTGGCTGGACCATTAGATGTCATAATGGGCTTGGCATGTCCCTAGGCCCCAATTTTTAACCAGATTTCTGGTTGTCCATTCGGCCCTCCCCAGGGCTCTACTCTGGAATCCCTCATTTGGTGGGACACCTGAGGTTGAAAAACAAAACAAAAAAATCATCAACAACAGAACAACGGAATTCTTCCATCCCACAGAATGTCCCCAAACTCTTTGGACGGGGCCAAACCCCCAGAGAGTAAGACTCGTCCATTTCCCATGAAGTCACCTGGAAATTTCACGACCATGAGTGACACGAAATCCAGAGACAAAAACTTGAACAAGAGCCTCACACTCGCCCTTTTTCTCATATCCCGAAATGTTCTCCTCATGGTCTGTAGATCAGTCCTGCCATACCTATGTCCCGAAACAGAAGCCGACTTTGTGTTTCAGACAACTGTCCAAACAGCCCTGGCCTACACACCCCACAGGCTCAGGCCCCTGGAGCCAAACCTGACGACTGTGCTTGCCCTCTCCAAGGGAATTGTATGTGCCCATTCCAATGGCCACAACCCTACTAAAATGATAAACCTCCAAAGTCCCTGAGGCCATCCCAATAGTGGTGGCTTCCCAGGACAAACAGAAGCAATCTGAGCCCATCTGAGAACCTACCTGCACTCAGACTTGTAGACTGATATCCCCAGAGGTAAAAAGGAACGAACAGGCCCCTAGGCCCTAATCGGATCCATTGCTTTGGTTTCCAGGCATCTCTCCTCAGAGGCCTGGATTTCAGTACCAGCATATGGCTGTTTCTTGACTCACCCACCAGAACAAATCTCATCTACACATGGGAAACTTGCACGTGGGAGTGATGTCAAAGCCTCTGTTTAGGAGAACCCTTCATGGCCCCCGTGCCACCGCGTCATTCCAAGGTATCCATAGACAAAAACACATTAGGACCCATCCACAGGAGAGTCCATTTCAACTCAGCGTATTCGGTTGCTCTGCGAGATCCAGCAGATCTAACTTGTCTTGTTGCTAGGAGACAATTGGAATGCGAGGTGGGCTACCCAGCCATCCATCCTTAGAACCCTGCTCGGAATCGTCAGCCTGGAGCCAACCAACAGGTCTCAATTGTCCTGCAGAAGAATCTTTGAAGTTGGGAGCTTCTCACAACTCCCATCGTGAGAAAACACCCATGGCCTCCTGATCCCCCCCCCCTTCATGAAGTGGCCCTCAGGGACTTAAGGTCCAACCTGAGCGATCTTCTGATCGTCACCATGACTTCAGATGCACGAGATCTCGGTTCAGATCTGTAGATTGTGCCTGCCATGTCCTCACCCAGAAACCTAAGCCTAGCTTGTGTCCTCAGACTTCCATCCTCAGACTAATGGCCCACAAGCCCTCCAGTTTTGCAATCCAGAATTATAATGCAGCACTCTGCCTGACCTCCAGAAGAAAAACATTGCCTTCTGGGGCTACCCCCAGAAACCCCAAATGAAGATCAACCTGCACGCCACTTGGCTGTACCCAAAATATATAGGCTGACCTGGGCAATAATGCCCTTTGTGACAGAGGCTGAGCCTGGACCTCCTGGCCCCACCCATACAGCTGGCCGCTCACTGAGCACATCGGACCAGCCATTGCCTTAGGTCGTTATCTCTTCCCAGCCTCGGATTTCAGGATTTAGAACCTAGACCTTATCTCCAATCACTGCCCATGTTTGAAAATGATGCAGAAATCAGAACTCTTTCCCGATGGCAAGAAACCTTGTGGTAGGCTAGTTGTATAATGTTCAGTGTAGTGGATACCAGTGTGTCCAATGTGGCCCCGCCATTGCTCGCGAGCCACATAGGTGGCAGACACACATTGTGACCCTCAGCCTTAGCCCAGTCCTCAGGTAAGGCCTCTAAGTGGCTGGATGAAGAGACAGCATATTGGGCTTGCCATGCCCCTAGGCCCCAATTTTTAACAATAGTTCGGGTTGTCCCTTCACTCTTCCTCAGGGCTCTGCTTTGGAACTCCTCTTTTGGTGGGACACCTGAGATAACAACCCTGAAAGGAGTCCTCCATCCAACAGATTGACGAAAAACAATTGGGATCGCGCCAAATCCACAGAGAGCAAGATTCGTCCATGGCCTATGAGGCCTCCTCGACATTCCACGGCCATCTCTGAAACAAAATCCAGAGACAAAAGCCTGAGCAAGCGCCTCAGACTCGCACTATCTTCATATCCTGAAGATGTCTTCTCATGGTTTGTACATCGGGCCTGCCATACCTACGTCCCCAAACATAAGCTGAGTTTGTGTTTTCAGACTTCTGTCCTCAAAGTCCTGGGCCACACACCATCCAGGCTGGGGACCCTGGAGCCACACATTAGGACTGTGCCTACCCAATCCATGGGAATTCTGCCCATTCCATTGTCCAAAATCGTACAAATTAGGAGAACCCTCCAAAGTCTCTGAGGCCATCCCAATAGTATTGGTCGCCCGGGACAAAAAAGGTCAGTCTGTCACCAGCTGAGCATCTAACTCCACTAATACCCTAGATGGATGTCCCCAGAGAAGAAGATTGAACCAGACAGGACCCTAGGCCAAAATCGGATCCATTGCTTTGGTTTACAGGCATGTCTCCTCAAAACCCTGGATTCCAATACCAGCATTGGTGTTTTCCTGAGGCACCCATCAGAACAAACCTCGTCTCCACAAGGAAACCTTTGCATGGGAGCTATGTCAAAAGCTGAGGAGAATACTTCAGGGTCCCGGTGCCACCGCCCCATTCCAAGGCCCTCATGGACACAAACACACATTAGACCCATCCTCAGGAAAGTCCATTTCCACTCAGCCACCCCGGTTGCTCCCGCAGAGCCATCAGATCTAAACTGTCTTGTCGCTAGGAGACAATTGGAATGCGAGGCGGGCTTCCCAGGCATCCATCCTTGAACGTTGGTCTGCACTCATCCATATGGGATGTCCTGGAGCTGTCCAACAGGTCTCAATTGTCCCGCAGAAGGAATCCTAGGAGGGGGCATCCCACCACTCCAAACGTGGGAAAAACCTCCACGGCCTCGAGATTCGGCTCCCTTTATGAGGGGCCCGTCATGAACAGAAAATCCAAGCTGAGCCCACGTCTGATCCTCGCTCTGCCTTCAGATGCATGAGATATTGCTTCAGATCTTCAGGGGGTTCATGCCGTGCCCTCGCCCTGAAACCCAAGTCTAGCTGTCCCTAGGACCCAATTTTAACCAGATTTCTGGTTGCCCAATCGCCCCTCCCCAGGGCTCTATTCTGGAATCCCTCATTTGGTGGGACCCCTGAGTTTGAAACACAAAACTATACAAAACAACAACAACAAAAAACGGACTTATTCCGTCCCACAGAATGACCCCAAACTCTTTGGTTTGGGCCAAACCCCCAGGTAGTAAGACTCGCCCATTTCCCATGAAGTCACCCGGAAATTTCATGACCATGAATGGCATGATATCCAGAGATAAATACTTGAGCAAGAGCCCAACACTCGCCTTTTTTCATATCCCGAAGAGTTCTCCTCATGGTCTGTAGATCAGTCCTGCCATACCTATGACCCGAAACATAAGCCGTGTTTCTCTGTTTTCAGACAACTGTCCCAACAGCTCTGGCCTACACACCCTACAGGCTCAGGCCCCTGAGGCCAAACCTGAAGACTGTGCTTGCCCTCTCCAAGGGAATTGTATGTGCCCATTCCAATGGCCACAACCCTACTAAGAGGATAAACCTCCATAATTCCTGAGGCCATCCCAATATTTGTGGCTTCCCAGGACAAACAGGGGCAATCTGAGCCCATCTGAGCACCTACCTGCACTCAGACCCTTGGACTGATATCCCCAGAGGTAATAAGGAACGAACAGGCCCCTAGGCAACTATCGGATCCATTGCTTTGGTTTCGAGGCATCTCTCCTCAGGGGCCTGGATTTCAATAACAGCATATGGCTGTTTCTTGACTCACCATCAGAACAAATCTCATCTACACATGGGAAACTTGCACGATGGAGCTGTGTGAAAGCCTCTCTTTAGGAGAACCCTTCAGGGCCCCAGTGCCACCGCTTCATTCCAAGGTCTCCATAGACACAAAATCATATTAGGTCACAACCACGGGAGAGTCCATTTTAACTCAGCCTCCTCGGTTGCTCCCCCAGATCCAGCAGATCTGACCTGTCTTGTTGCTTGGAAACAATTAGAATGCGAGGTAGGCTACCCAGCCATCCATCCTTAGAACCCTGCTCGGAATCGTTGTCCTGGAGCCAACCAACAGGTCTCCATTGTCCGGCAGAAGAATCTTTGCATTTGGGACCTTCTCACAACTCCCATCGTCGGAAAACCCCCATGGCCTCGTGATCCCCCCCCTTCAAGAAGGGGCCCTCAGGGACAGAGGGTCCAACCTGAGCGATCATCTGATCCTCGCCCTGACTTCAGATGCACGAGATCTAGATTCAGGACTGTAGATTGTGCCTGCCATATCCTCACCCAGAAACCTAGGCCTAGCTCTGGGTTCTCAGACTTCCGTCCTCAGACTACTGGCCCACAAGCCCTCCAATTTGGCAATTCAGACCTACAATGCAGCACTCTGCCTGCCCTCCAGAAGAAAAACATTGCCCTCTGGGGCTACCCTGAAACCCCCAATGAGGATCAACCTGCACAGCATTTGGCTGTACCCGAAATATATAGGCTGATCTGGGCACTAATGCCCTTTCTGACACAGCCTGAGCCGGGACCTCCTGGCCCCACCCAGACAGATGGCCGCACACTGAGCACATCGGACCCGTCATGGCCTTAGGTCGTCATCTCTTCTCAAACTCGGTTTTCAGGCTTCAGAACCTAGACCTTATCTCCAATCACGGCCCGGGTTTGAAAATGATGCAGAAATCAGAACTCTTTCCCCATGGCAAGAAACCCTGTGGTTGGCAAGTTGTCCAAGGTTCAGTGGGTTGAAACCAGTGTGGCCCATGAGGCCCCGCCCATGCTTGCAGGCCACATTGGTCACAAACACACATTGTGACCCTCAGCCTGAGCCCAGTCCTCAGGTAAGGCCTCTCAGTGGCTGGATAGAGAGATAACATACTGGGCTTGCCATGCCCCTAGGCCCCAATTTTTATCCAGAGTTTGGGTTGTCCCTTCACTCTTCCCCAGGGCTCTGCTTTGGAATTCCTCTTTTGGTAGGACACCAGAGGTCACAAACCTGAAAGGAGTCCTCCCATCCCACAGATGGACGAAAAGCAATTGGGATCGGGCCAAATCCACAGAGAGCAAGAATCGTCCATGGCCCATGAGGCCTCCCCAACATTCCATGGCCATCGCTGATACAAAATCCAGAGACAAAAGCCTGAGCCCGCGCCGCAGACTCGCTCATTCTTCATATCCTGAAGAGTTCTTCAGATAAGAACATACACGGCACTCGAATGCACCCAAAATATATAGTCTAACCTGGGCACTAATGTACTGTCTGACAACCTGAGCCCGGACCTCGTGACCAACACCCAGACAGCTGACCGCACACTGAGCACATCAGACCAGCCATGGCCTTAGGTCATCTTCTCTTCCCTACCTCAGTTTTCAGGCTTCAGAATCTACACCTTATCTCCATTCACTGCCCAGGGGTGACTGTGATGCAGAAATCAGAACTCTTCCTTACCCATGGCAAGAAACCTTGTGGTCGGCATGTTGTCCAACGTTCAGTGTAGGAGAAACCAGCATTCAGCCTGAGGCCCCGCCCATTCTTGAGTGCAACGAGGGCATAACACGCATTGTGACCCTCAGCGTGAGTCCTGTCCTCTAGTACGTCCTCTCAGTGGCTGGACCATTAGATGTCATAATGGGCTTGGCATGTCCCTAGGCCCCAATTTTTAACCAGATTTCTGGTTGTCCATTCGGCCCTCCCCAGGGCTCTACTCTGGAATCCCTCATTTGGTGGGACACCTGAGGTTGAAAAACAAAACAAAAAAATCATCAACAACAGAACAACGGAATTCTTCCATCCCACAGAATGTCCCCAAACTCTTTGGACGGGGCCAAACCCCCAGAGAGTAAGACTCGTCCATTTCCCATGAAGTCACCTGGAAATTTCACGACCATGAGTGACACGAAATCCAGAGACAAAAACTTGAACAAGAGCCTCACACTCGCCCTTTTTCATATCCCGAAATGTTCTCCTCATGGTCTGTAGATCAGTCCTGCCATACCTATGTCCCGAAACATAAGCCGACTTTGTGTTTCAGACAACTGTCCAAACAGCCCTGGCCTACACACCCCACAGGCTCAGGCCCCTGGAGCCAAACCTGACGACTGTGCTTGCCCTCTCCAAGGGAATTGTATGTGCCCATTCCAATGGCCACAACCCTACTAAAATGATAAACCTCCAAAGTCCCTGAGGCCATCCCAATAGTGGTGGCTTCCCAGGACAAACAGAAGCAATCTGAGCCCATCTGAGAACCTACCTGCACTCAGACTTGTAGACTGATATCCCCAGAGGTAAAAAAGAACGAAGAGGCCCCTAGGCCCTAATCGGATCCATTGCTTTGGTTTCCAGGCATCTCTCCTCAGAGGCCTGGATTTCAGTACCAGCATATGGCTGTTTCTTGACTCACCCACCAGAACAAATCTCATCTACACATGGGAAACTTGCACGTGGGAGTGATGTCAAAGCCTCTGTTTAGGAGAACCCTTCATGGCCCCCGTGCCACCGCGTCATTCCAAGGTATCCATAGACAAAAACACATTAGGACCCATCCACAGGAGAGTCCATTTCAACTCAGCGTATTCGGTTGCTCTGCGAGATCCAGCAGATCTAACTTGTCTTGTTGCTAGGAGACAATTGGAATGCGAGGTGGGCTACCCAGCCATCCATCCTTAGAACCCTGCTCGGAATCGTCAGCCTGGAGCCAACCAACAGGTCTCAATTGTCCTGCAGAAGAATCTTTGAAGTTGGGAGCTTCTCACAACTCCCATCGTGAGAAAAAACACCCATGGCCTCCTGATCCCCCCCCTTCATGAAGTGGCCCTCAGGGACTTAAGGTCCAACCTGAGCGATCTTCTGATCGTCACCATGACTTCAGATGCACGAGATCTCGGTTCAGATCTGTAGATTGTGCCTGCCATGTCCTCACCCAGAAACCTAAGCCTAGCTTGTGTCCTCAGACTTCCATCCTCAGACTAATGGCCCACAAGCCCTCCAGTTTTGCAATCCAGAATTATAATGCAGCACTCTGCCTGACCTCCAGAAGAAAAACATTGCCTTCTGGGGCTACCCAGAAACCCCAAATGAAGATCAACCTGCACGCCACTTGGCTGTACCCAAAATATATAGGCTGACCTGGGCAATAATGCCCTTTGTGACAGAGGCTGAGCCTGGACCTCCTGGCCCCACCCATACAGCTGGCCGCTCACTGAGCACATCGGACCAGCCATTGCCTTAGGTCGTTATCTCTTCCCAGCCTCGGATTTCAGGATTTAGAACCTAGACCTTATCTCCAATCACTGCCCATGTTTGAAAATGATGCAGAAATCAGAACTCTTTCCCGATGGCAAGAAACCTTGTGGTAGGCTAGTTGTATAATGTTCAGTGTAGTGGATACCAGTGTGTCCAATGTGGCCCCGCCATTGCTCGCGAGCCACATAGGTGGCAAACACACATTGTGACCCTCAGCCTTAGCCCAGTCCTCAGGTAAGGCCTCTAAGTGGCTGGATGAAGAGACAGCATATTGGGCTTGCCATGCCCCTAGGCCCCAATTTTTAACAATAGTTCGGGTTGTCCCTTCACTCTTCCTCAGGGCTCTGCTTTGGAACTCCTCTTTTGGTGGGACACCTGAGATAACCACCCTGAAAGGAGTCCTCCAACCAACAGATTGACGAAAAACAATTGGGATCGCGCCAAATCCACAGAGAGCAAGATTCGTCCATGGCCTATGAGGCGTCCTCGACATTCCACGGCCATCTCTGAAACAAAATCCAGAGACAAAAGCCTGAGCAAGCGCCTCAGACTCGCACTATCTTCATATCCTGAAGATGTCTTCTCATGGTTTATACATCGGGCCTGCCATACCCACGTCCCCAAACATAAGCTGAGTTTGTGTTTTCAGACTTCTGTCCTCAAAGTCCTGGGCCACACACCATCCAGGCTGGGGACCCTGGAGCCACACATTAGGACTGTGCCTACCCAATCCATGGGAATTCTGCCCATTCCATTGTCCAAAATCGTACAAATTAGGAGAACCCTCCAAAGTCTCTGAGGCCATCCCAATAGTATTGGTCGCCCGGGACAAAAAAGGTCAGTCTGTCACCAGCTGAGCATCTAACTCCACTAATACCCTAGGTGGATGTCCCCAGAGAAGAAGATTGAACCAGACAGGACCCTAGGCCAAAATCGGATCCATTGCTTTGGTTTACAGGCATGTCTCCTCAAAACCCTGGATTCCAATACCAGCATTGGTGTTTTCCTGAGGCACCCATCAGAACAAACCTCATCTCCACAAGGAAACTTGTGCATGGGAGCTATGTCAAAAGCTTAGGAGAATACTTCAGGGTCCCTGTGCCACCGCCCCATTCCAAGGCCCTCATGGACACAAACACACATTAGACCCATCCTCAGGAAAGTCCATTTCAACTCAGCCAGCCCGGTTGCTCCCGCAGAGCCATCAGATCTAAACTGTCTTGTCGCTAGGAGACAATTGGAATGCGAGGCGGGCTTCCCAGGCATCCATCCTTGAACGTTGGTCTGCACTCATCCATATGGGATGTCCTGGAGCTGTCCAACAGGTCTCAATTGTCCCGCAGAAGGAATCCTAGGAGGGGGCATCCCACCACTCCAAACGTGGGAAAACCTCCACGGCCTCGAGATTCAGCTCCCTTTATGAGGGGCCCGTCATGAATAGAAAATCCAAGCTGAGCCAACGTCTGATCCTCGCTCTGACTTCAGATGCATGAGATATTGCTTCAGATCTTCAGGGGGTTTTTGCCGTGCCCTCGCCCTGAAACCCAAGTCTAGCTGTCCCTAGGACCCAATTTTAACCAGATTTCTGGTTGCCCAATCGCCCCTCCCCAGGGCTCTATTCTGGAATCCCTCATTTGGTGGGACCCCTGAGTTTGAAAAACAAAACTATACAAAACAACAACAACAAAAAACGGACTTATTCCGTCCCACAGAATGACCCCAAACTCTTTGGATTAGGCCAACCCCCCAGGTAGTAAGACTCGCCCATTTCCCATGAAGTCATCCGGAAATTTCATGACCATGAATGGCATGATATCCAGAGATAAATACTTGAGCAAGAGCCCAACACTCGCCCTTTTTTCATATCCCGATGAGTTCTCCTCATGGTCTGTAGATCAGTCCTGCCATACCTATGACCCGAAACATAAGCCGTGTTTCTGTTTTCAGACAACTGTCCCAACAGCTCTGGCCTACACACCCTACAGGCTCAGGCCCCTGAGGCCAAACCTGAAGACTGTGCTTGCCCTCTCCAAGGGAATTGTATGTGCCCATTCCAATGGCCACAACCCTACTAAGAGGATAAACCTCCATAATTCCTGAGGCCATCCCAATATTTGTGGCTTCCCAGGACAAACAGGGGCAATCTGAGCCCATCTGAGCACCTACCTGCACTCAGACCCTTGGACTGATATCCCCAGAGGTAATAAGGAACGAACAGGCCCCTAGGCAACTATCGGATCCATTGCTTTGGTTTCGAGGCATCTCTCCTCAGGGGCCTGGATTTCAATAACGGCATATGGCTGTTTCTTGACTCACCATCAGAACAAATCTCATCTACACATGGGAAACTTGCACGATGGAGCTGTGTGAAAGCCTCTCTTTAGGAGAACCCTTCAGGGCCCCAGTGCCACCGCTTCATTCCAAGGTCTCCATAGACACAAAATCATATTAGGTCACAACCACGGGAGAGTCCATTTTAACTCAGCCTCCTCGGTTGCTCCCCCAGATCCAGCAGATCTGACCTGTCTTGTTGCTTGGAAACAATTAGAATGCGAGGTAGGCTACCCAGCCATCCATCCTTAGAACCCTGCTCGGAATCGTTGTCCTGGAGCCAACCAACAGGTCTCCATTGTCTGGCAGAAGAATCTTTGCATTTGGGACCTTCTCACAACTCCCATCGTCGGAAAAACCCCATGGCCTCGTGATCCCCCCCCCTTCAAGAAGGGGCCCTCAGGGACAGAGGATCCAACCTGAGCGATCATCTGATCCTCGCCCTGACTTCAGATGCACGAGATCTAGATTCAGGACTGTAGATTGTGCCTGCCATATCCTCACCCAGAAACATAGGCCTAGCTTGGGTTCTCAGACTTCCGTCCTCAGACTACTGGCCCACAAGCCCTCCAATTTGGCAATTCAGACCTACAATGCAGCACTCTGCCTGCCCTCCAGAAGAAAAACATTGCCCTCTGGGGCTACCCTGAAACCCCCAATGAGGATCAACCTGCACAGCATTTGGCTGTACCCGAAATATATAGGCTGATCTGGGCACTAATGCCCTTTCTGACACATGCTGAGCCGGGACCTCCTGGCCCCACCCAGACAGATGGCCGCACACTGAGCACATCGGACCCGTCATGGCCTTAGGTCGTCATCTCTTCTCAAACTCGGTTTTCAGGCTTCAGAACCTAGACCTTATCTCCAATCACGGCCCGGGTTTGAAAATGATGCAGAAATCAGAGCTCATTCCCCATGGCAAGAAACCTTGTGGTTGGCAAGTTGTCCAAGGTTCAGTGGGTTGAAGCCAGTGTGGCCCATGAGGCCCCGCCCAAGCTTGCAGGCCACATTGGTCACAAACACACATTGTGACCCTCAGCCTGAGCCCAGTCCTCAGGTAAGGCCTCTCAGTGGCTGGATAGAGAGATAACATACTGGGCTTGCCATGCCCCTAGGCCCCAATTTTTATCCAGAGTTTGGGTTGTCCCTCCACTCTTCCCCAGGGCTCTGCTTTGGAATTCCTCTTTTGGTAGGACACCAGAGGTAACAAACCTGAAAGGAGTCCTCCCATCCCACAGATTGACGAAAAGCAATTGGGATCGGGCCAAATCCACAGAGAGCAAGAGTCGTCCATGGCCCATGAGGCCTCCCCAACATTCCATGGCCATCGCTGATACAAAATCCAGAGACAAAAGCCTGAGCCCGCGCCGCAGACTCGCTCATTCTTCATATCCTGAAGAGTTCTTCAGATAAGAACATACACGGCACTCGAATGCACCCAAAATATATAGTCTAACCTGGGCACTAATGTACTGTCTGACAACCTGAGCCCGGACCTCGTGACCAACACACAGACAGCTGACCGCACACTGAGCACATCAGACCCGCCATGGCCTTAGGTCATCTTCTCTTCCCTACCTCAGTTTTCAGGCTTCAGAATCTAAACCTTATCTCCATTCACTGCCCAGGGGTGACTGTGATGCAGAAATCAGAACTCTTCCTTACCCATGGCAAGAAACCTTGTGGTCGGCATGTTGTACAACGTTCAGTGTAGGAGAAACCAGCATTCAGCCTGAGGCCCCGCCCATTCTTGAGTGCAACGAGGGCATAACACGCATTGTGACCCTCAGCGTGAGTCCTGTCCTCTAGTACGTCCTCTCAGTGGCTGGACCATTAGATGTCATAATGGGCTTGGCATGTCCCTAGGCCCCAATTTTTAACCAGATTTCTGGTTGTCCATTCGGCCCTCCCCAGGGGCTCTACTCTGGAATCCCTCATTTGGTGGGACACTTGAGGTTGAAAAACAAAACAAAAAAATCATCAACAACAGAACAACGGAATTCTTCCATCCCACAGAATGTCCCCAAACTCTTTGGACGGGGCCAAACCCCCAGAGAGTAAGACTCGTCCATTTCCCATGAAGTCACCTGGAAATTTCACGACCATGAGTGACACGATATCCAGAGACAAAAACTTGAACAAGAGCCTCACACTCGCCCTTTGTTCATATCCCGAAATGTTCTCCTCATGGTCTGTAGATCAGTCCTGCCATACCTATGTCGCGAAACATAAGCCGACTTTGTGTTTCAGACAACTGTCCAAACAGCCCTGGCCTACACACCCCACAGGCTCAGGCACCTGGATCCAAACCTGACGACTGTGCTTGCCCTTTCCAAGGGAATTGTATGTGCCCATTCCAATGGCCACAACCCTACTAAAATGATAAACCTCCAAAGTCCCTTTGGCCATCCCAATAGTGGTGGCTTCCCAGGACAAACAGAAGCAATCTGAGCCCATCTGAGAACCTACCTGCACTCAGACTTGTAGACTGATATCCCCAGAGGTAAAAAGGAACGAACAGGCCCCTAGGCCCTAATCGGATCCATTGCTTTGGTTTCCAGGCATCTCTCCTCAGAGGCCTGGATTTCAGTACCAGCATATGGCTGTTTCTTGACTCACCCATCAGAACAAATCTCATCTACACATGGGAAACTTGCACGTGGGAGTGACGTCAAAGCCTCTGTTTAGGAGAACCCTTCATGGCCCCCGTGCCACCGCGTCATTCCAAGGTATCCATAGACAAAAACACATTAGGACCCATCCACAGGAGAGTCCATTTCAACTCAGCGTATTCGGTTGCTCTGCGAGATCCAGCAGATCTAACTTGTCTTGTTGCTAGGAGACAATTGGAATGCGAGGTGGGCTACCCAGCCATCCATCCTTAGAACCCTGCTCGGAATCGTCAGCCTGGAGCCAACCAACAGGTCTCAATTGTCCAGGTCTCAACTCCCATCGTGGGAAAACCCCCATGGCCTCGTGATCCACTCCCCCCTTCAAAAATGGGCCATCAGGTTAGAATGTCCAACCTGAGTGATCGTCTGATCCTCGCCCTGACTTCAGATGAACGAGATCTAGATTCAGGTCTGTAGATTGTGCCTGCTATATCCTCACCCAGAAACCTAGGCCTAGCTTAGGTTCTCAGACTTCCATCCTCAGACTACTGGCCCACAAGCCCTCCAGTTTGGCATCCAGCACTACAATGCAGCACTCTGCCTGCCCTCCAGAGGAAAAAAATTGCCCTCTGGGGCACCCAGAAACCCCAAATGAGGATCAACGTGCACGCTATTCGGCTGTACTCCAAATATATAGGCTGACCTTGGAACTAATGCCCTTTCTGACACAGCCTGAGCCTGGACCTCCTGGCCCCACCTAGACAGCTAGATGCACACTGAGCACATCGGACCCGTCCGGGCCTTAGTTCCTCATCTCTTCTCAACCTCCGTTTTCAGGCTTCAGAACCTAGACCTTATCTCCAATCACGGCCCAGGTTTGAAAATGATGCCGATATCAGAACTCTTTCCCCATGGCAAGAAACCTTGTGGATGGCATTTTGTGCAAGGATCAGTGTAGTTGAAACCAGAGTGGCCCACAGGCCCCGCCCATGCTTGCGGGCCACATTGGTCACAAACACACATTGTGACCCTCAGACTGAGCCCAGTCCTCAGGTAAGGCCTCTCAGTGGCTGGATGGAGAGACAGCATATTGGGCTTGCCATGCCCCTAGGCCCCAATTTTTATCCAGAGTCGGGTTGTCCCTTCACTCTTCCCCAGGGCTCTGCTTTGGAATTCCTCTTTTGGTGGGACCCCTGAGGCAAGAAACCTTAAAGGAGTCCTCCCATCCCACAGATTGACGAAAAACAATTGGGATCAGGCCAAATCCACAGAGAGCAAGATTCTTCCATGGCCCATGAGGCCTCCCCAACATTCCATGGCCATCGCCGATACAAAATCCAGAGACAAAAGCCTGAGCACGCGCCTCAGACTCGCTCATTCTTCACATCCTGAAGAGTTCTTCAGATAAGAACCTACACGGCACTCTAAGGCACCCAACATATATAGTCTAACGTGGGCACTAATGCACTGTCTCACAACCTGAGTCCGGACCTCGTGACCAACACCCAGACAGCTGACCCGCCATGGCCTTAGGTCATCATCTCTTCCGTACCTCAGTTTTCAGGCTTCAGAACCTAGACCTTATCTCCAATCACTGCCCATGGGTGACAGTGATGCAGAAATCAGAACTCTTCCTTACCCATGGCAAGAAACCTTGTGGTTGGCATGTTGTCCAACGTTCAGTGTAGGAGACACCAGCATTCACCCCGACGCCCCGCCCATTCTTGAGTGCGACGAGGCATAAACGTGCATTGTGACCCTCAGCATGAGGCCTGTCCTCTAGTATATCCTCACAGTGGCTGGACTATTAGATGTCATAATGGGATTGACATGTCCCTAGGCCCCAATTTTTAACCAGATTTCTGGTTGTCCAGTCGCCCCTCCCAAGGGCTCTACTCTGGAATCCCTCATTTGGTGGGGCACCTGAGGTTGAAAAACAAAACAAAACAAATCAACAACAACAAAACTACGGACTTCTTCCATCCCACAGAATGACCCCAAACTCTTTGGACGGGGCCAAACCCCGAGAGAGTAAGACTCGACCATTGCCAATGAAGTCACGCGGAAATTTCACTACCATGAGTGACACGATATCCAGAGACAAAAACTGAGCAAGAGCCTCACACTCGCCCTTTTTTCATATCCCGAAGAGTTCTCCTCATGATCTGTAGATCAGTCCTGCCATACCTATGACCCGAAAGATAAGCCGTGTTTCTGTTTTCAGACAACTGTCTAAACAGCCCTGGCGTACACACCCTACAGGCTCAGAACCCTGGAGCCAAACCTGACGAATGTGCTTGCCCTCTCCAAGGGAATTGTATGTCCCCATTCCAATGGCCACAACCCTACTACGAGGATAAACCTCCAAAGTCCCTGAGGCCATCCCAATATTTGTGGCTTCCCAGGACAAACAGGGGCAATCTGGGCCCATCTGAGCACCTACTGGCACTCAGACCCGTAGACTGATATCCCCAGAGGTAAAAAGGAACGAACAGGCCCCTAGGCACCTATCGAATCCATTGCTTTGGTTTCCAGGCATCTCTCCTTAGAGATCCTTAGAACCCTTAGAACCCTGCTCTTGTGTCGTTCCTTATGGGACATCCTTGAGCCATTCAACAGGTGTCGACTGTCCCACAGGTGTCCTCGCTCTTGGACCACCTCACAACTCATATCATGGAAAGCTTCCAAGGTCACATGATGCCCCCAATCTTCATGGAGTCGGATCATGGAAAGAAACTCCAACCTGAGCCAATGGCTGATCTTCGCCTTGACTTCAGATGCACGTGATCTTGATTAAGCTCTTCAGAGTGCACCTGCTGTGCCCTCACCCCAAAACCTAAGCATAGCTAGTGTTCTCAGATTTCCCTCCTCACTCTCCTGGACCACACGCCCTCCATTTTGGGATTTCCGATGACACAGTGCTGCACTCTGCCTGCCCTCTAGAAGAAAAACGTTGCCCTATGGGTCTACCCAGAAACCTCAAATGAGGATAAACCTGCATGCCACTCAACTGTACACCAATTATATAGTCTAGCCTGTGCACTAATGCCCTGTCTGATACAACCTGAGGCCTGAATTCCCAACCGACACCCAGACAGCTTGCCATACACTGAGAACATCTGAACCGCCATGGCCTTAGGTTGCCATCCCTTTCCAACCTGGTTTTCAGGCTACAGAAACCTAGACCTTATCTCTACTCATTTCCCATTGGTGAACGTGATGTAGAAATCATAACTCCTCCTTCCCTCTCGCCAGAATCTTGTGGTTGGCATCTTATCCAAAGTTCAGTGTATGACCCCTGTAGGGCCTACAGGAGTAGTAGTAGGGCCCCTGAGGGTAGTGTAGGGTCCCTGAGGCCCTGCCCATGCTTAAGAGCTGCAGTGGGCACAAACACACATTGTGACCCTCAGTATGAACCCTGTCCTCAAGGAAAGCCTCTCAGTGGCTGGACCATGAGCCCACATATGGGGCCTGCCATGCCCCAAGTCACCCAATCTTAACCAGAGGTAGAGACATCTAGTCACCCCTACTCAGGGTTCTGCTCTGGAATCCCTCTTTGGTGGGACATTTGAGGTAAGTAAACACAGAAAGGATTCCTCCCACCCACAGAAAGACCCCAATCACTTGGGATCAGGCCATCCCCAGAGAGAAAGACTCCTCCATGGCCCATGAGGCCAGCCCGACATTCCACGGCCACTATTGACACAAAATCCAGAGACATAAGCCTCACCCTTAGGTCATAGCCCAAAAATTCTCTTCAAAGTCTGTAGATCGGACCTGCCATACCTACGTCCCCAAACCGTGTTTTCAGTCTTCTATCCTGACATCCCTGTCCCACACACCCTCCAGGCTGAGGCCCCTGGACCCACACCTCAGGACTGTGCCTGCCCTCTCCAAGGAAATTCTTCCCATTCCATTGTCCACAACCCTACAGATTAGGAGAAACCTCCAAAGTCCCAGAGGCCATTCCAATAGTGTAGGCCGCCCAGTACAAAGAGGGGTGATCTGTCACAAGCTGAGCAACGACCTCAACTCACCCGTAGACAGATATCCCAAGAGAAAGGTATTAAACTGGACAGGCCCCTAGGACGTAATTGATTCCATTGCTTTTGTTTCTAAGCATCTCTCCTCAGAGGACTGTTTTCCAATACCAGCATATGGGGGATACCAGAGATACCAATCAGAACAAATCTTGTCTCCACATGGGAAACTTATCCTTTGGAGCTCTGTAAAAACCTCCAGTTAGGAGAAAGCTTCAGGTAACTGGAGCCACCGCCCTATTCCAAGGTCTCCATGGGCACAAACCCGCATTATGACCATTCGGCAGGAGAATACATTGCAACTCAGCCCCGTTGATTACTTCCCCAGAGCCAGAATATCAAACCTGCCTTGTCGCTAGGAGACAACTTGAATGCAAAGCAGACTCTCTAGGCATCCATCGTTGGAATCCTGCTCAGGCGCCGTTCCATATAGGATGTCCTGGGAGCCTTCCAACAGGTCTTGACTCTCCTGCAGAAGGAATCCTTGCAGATTGGAGCATCTCACAACTCCTATCATGGGAAAACCTACATGGCCTCATGAGATGCTCCCCTTTATAATGGGGCCATCATGGACAGAAACTCCAACCTGAGTCAACTTCTGATCCATTGCTTTGGTTTCTATATATCTCTCCTCAGAGGCTTGGTTTCCAATATCAGAATATGGGGGTTTCCTAAGGAAACAATCAGAACAGATCTCATCTCCACATGAGAAACTTGCTCATTGTAGCTGTGTCAATACGTCAGGTTAGGAGGATCCTTCAGGGCGCTGGCACCATGGCCCAATTCCAAGGTCTCCAAGGACACAAACTTACATTATGATCCATCCTCAGGAGAGTCCATTTCAAATCAGCCCCCTCGGCTGCTCACCCAGAGCCAGCAGATCAAACTTGCCTTGTCACTAGTAGACAGTTGGAATGCGAGGTGGGCTGCCCAGACATCCATCCTTAGAACCCTGCTCTGGAGAATTTCTTTATGGGACGTCTTGAATCCAAAGAACCTGTCTTGACTGTCTCGCAGAATGAATCCTTGTGCTTTGAAGCATCACACAATCCCACTGTGAGAAAACCTCCATTTCCTCATGATGCCCCACACCTTCATAAATGGGCCATCATGGACAGAAACTCCATCCTAAGCCAAAGTCTGATCCGCGCCCTGAATTCAGAAGCACGAGATCTCGATTCAGCACTTGAGAGTGTGCCTGCTGTGCCCTCGCCCCGAAACCTAAGCCTAACTTGTGTTCTCAGACTTCCGTCTTCACAATCCTGGCCACACCCCTCCAGTTAGGCAATTCGGGAGACACAATGCAGCACTCTGCCTGCCCTCCAGAAGAAAAATGTTGCCCTATAGGGCTAACCAGAAACGCCAAATGAGTAACAACCTGCATGCCACTCGACCATACCCCAATTATACAATCTAGCTGGTGCACTAAAGCCCTGTGTGACACAGCCTGAAGGCAGACCTCCAGTCCAACACCCAGACAGCTGGCCGTACACTGAGCATATCAAACCCACAATGGCTTTCGGCCATCATCTCTACCCAACCTCAGTTTTCACTGTCAGAACCTAGACCTTATCTCCACTCACTGCTCTGGAGTGAACGTGATACAAGAATCAGAACTTCTCCTTCGCCATGGCAAGAAACCTTGTGGTTGGCATGTTGTCCAACGTTCATTGTAGGAGAAAGCAGCATGGACTATGAGGCCCCACCTATCCCTGAGGGCTACAATTTGCACAAACACACATTGTGACCCTCAGCGTGAGCCCTATCCGCACGTAAAGCCTCTTAGTGACTGGAACTACCACACACATATGGGGCTTGCCAAGCCCCTAGTCCCCCAATCTCAACCAGAGTTAGAGATGTCTAGTCACCCCTACTCAGGGCACTGCTCTGGAATCCCTCTTTGGTGGGACACCTGAGGTAAAAAAAAAAAAATACAGAAAGGACGCTTCCCATCCACAGAATGATCCCAACCTCTTTGGATCAGGCCAAATCACCACAGAAAAACTTGTCCATGACCCTTGAGGACACCCCGACATTCCACGGCCACCGTAGGCACAAAATCCAGAGACAAAAGCCTGAGCAAACACCACATACTCGCCCTTTGTTCATAGCCCGGAAAATTCTCACGGTCTGTAGATCGAGCCTTCATACATACATCCCCAAACCTAAGCTGAGTTTGTGTTTTCAGACTTCTGTCCCCACAGTCCTGGCCCACACACCATCCAAGCTGGGGCCCCTGGAGCCACACCTGAGGACTCTGTCTTCTTTCTCCAGGGGAATTCTGCCATTTCCATTGGCCACAACCCTATAGATTAGGAGAAATCTCCAAACTCCCAGAGGCCATTCCAATAGTGTTGGATGCCCAGGACAAACAGGGATGATCATTCACAAGTTAGGAAACTACCTCCACTCAGACCCAGAGACAGATATCCCCATAGAATAAGATTGAACTGGAGAGGCACTTAGGCCCTAATCAGATCCATTGCTTTTGTTTCCAGGCATCTCTCCTCAGAGGCCTGGTTTCCAATACCAGCATATGGGGGATTATAGAGTCACTCACAGAAAAATCTCGTCTCCACATAGGAAATGTACTCTTTGGAGCTTTATAAAAAACCTCTGTTTAGGAGAATCTTTCAGGGCCCCGGATCAAGCGCCCCATTCCAAGGTCTCCATGGACTTAAACCCACATTATGATCTATCCTCGGTAGAGTCCATGTCAACTCATGCCCCTTGGTTTCTCCCCCAGGGCCTGCAGATCAAACCTGCCTTGTTGCTAGGAGACAACTAGAATGGGAGGCGGGCTGCCCAGGCATCCATCCTTAGAACCCTACCCTGGAGTCGTTCCATATGGGACATCCTAGAGCCATCCAACAGGTCTCAATTGTCCCACAGAAGGAATCTTTGCAGTCTGGTGCATCTCACAACTCCCATTGTGGGAAAATCTTCATGGCCTCTTGAGACGCTCCACTTTATAAAGGGGCCAGCATGGACAGAAACTCCAACCTGAGCAAACGTCTGATATTCGCCCTGGCTTCAGGTACATGAGATCTTGATTCAGCTCTGCAGAGTGTGCCTTCTGTGCCCTCACCCCAAAAGCTAAGCCTAGCTTGGGTTCTCAGACTACCGTCCTCACACTCCTGGCCCAAAAGCCCTACAATTTGGCAATACTGGGGCCACAATGCAGCACTCTGCCTGCCCTCCAGAAGAAAAACGTTGCCTTATGGAGCTACCTAGAAACCCGAATGAGGATCAACTGAGCGCCACTCGACTGCACCCCAAATATACAGTCTACCCTGTCTAATGCCCTGTCTGACACAGCATGAGCCCACACCTCCAGACCTACGCTCAACAGCTAGCCACACACTGAGTTCATTGTACCCATCAGGTCCTTAGGTCTTCATCTCTTCCCAACCTCGGTTTTCGGGTTTCAGAACCTAGACCTAAACTCCAATCACTGTCCAGGGGTGAACGTGATGCAGAAATCACAACTCTTCCTTCGCCATGGCCGGAAACCTTGTGGTTGGCATATTCTCCAACGTTCAGTGTAGGAGAATCCAGCGTGGCCCATGAGGCCCTTCCCATGCTTGAGGGCCTTGTTGGGCACAAATAGGCATTGTGACCCTCAGCATGAGCCCTGTCCTCAAGGAAGACCTCTCAGTGTCTTAATCAAGAGCCCACATATTGGACTTGCCATGCCCCTAGGCCCCCAAACTTAAACAGAGGTGGGGTTATCCAGTTGTCCCTACCAAGGACTCTGCTCTGGAATCCCTCTTTTATTGGCACACATGAGGTACATAAAATAAAATAAAAAAACAGAAAGGACACCTCCCATCCCACAGAATATACACAAACTCTTGGTATTGGGTCTAATCCTCAGAGAAGGAAAGCCGTCCACAACCCATGAGGCCACGCCAGCATTCGACCCACATTGTTGATACAAATCCAGAGACAAAACCTGAGCAAGCACCTCAAACCCACCCTTTTACATATCCCGAAGTGTTATCACGGTCTGTAGATTGGGCGTGCCATACCTATGTCCCCAAACCTAAGCGGAATTTCTGTTTTCAGACTTCTGTCCCCTCAGGCCTGGCCCACACACCCTCAAGGCTGGGCCCCTAGAGCCAAACTCAGAACTGTGCCTGCCCTCTGCAGGGGATTTCTGCCCATTCCATTGGCCACAACCCTATAGATTAGGAGAAACTCCAAAATCCCGAGGCCATTCCCAATATTTTAGGCTGCCCAGGACAAACAGGGGCGATCTGACACAAGCCGAGCAACTACCTCCCCTCAGATCCATAGACACGTATCCCCAGGAAAGATATTGAACCGGACAGGCACCTAGGCCCTAATCATATCCATTGCTTTTGTTTCCAGGCATCTCTCCTCAGAGGCCTGGTTTCCAATACCAGCATATGGGAGATTCCTTAGGCACTCATAAAAACAATTCTCTTCTCTACATAGGAAACGTACTCTTTAGAGCTCCATCAAAACCTCCGGTTATGAACATGCCTCAATGCCCCGGATCAAGCACCCCATTCCAAGGTCTCCATGGACACAAATGCACATTATGACCCATCCTCAACTCACCCATTTCAACACACCCGCCTCGGTTACTCCCCTAGATCCAGCAGATCGAACTTGCCTTGCGCTATGAGACACCTGGAATGGGAGGCAGGCTGCCCAGGCATCCATCCTTAGAACCCTGCTCTGGATAACTTCCTTATGGGATGTCCTGGAGCCATCCAGCAGGTCTCGACTGTCCCACGGAAGGAATCATTGCGGTTTGGAGCATCTCACAATTCCCATCGTGGGAAAACCTCCATGGCCTCGTGACACCCTCCGCTTCATGAAGGGGCCGTCATGGACAGAAACTCCAACCTGAGCCAACGTCTGATCCTAGCTCTGTCTTCAGGTACACGGGATCTCGAATCATCTCTGCAGAGGGTTCCTGCCGTCCCCTCACCCCGAAATCTAAGTCTGGCTTGTGTTCTCAGAATTTTTTCCTCACACTCCTGGCCCACAAGCCTTCCAGTTTGGGAATTCTGGAGCCACTATGTGGCACTGTGTCTTCCTTCCAGAAGAAAAACGTTGCCCTCTGGGGCTACCCGGTAACCACAAATGAGTACCAACCTGCACGAAACTCGACTGCACCCCAGTGATTCAGTCTAGCCTGGGCACTAATTCCCTGTGTGCCACAGCCTGAGCCTGCACCTCCCAACCCACACTCAACAGCTGGCCGAACACTGAGCACATCAGTCACACCATGGCCTTAGGTCTTCATCTCTTCCCAACCTCAGTTTTCAGGCTTCAGAACCTAGACCTTAAATCCAATCACAGTCCAGGAGTGAAAGTGTTGCAGAAATTAGAACTCCTTCTTCCCCATGGCCAGAAAACTTGTGGTTGCCATATTGTGCAACGTTCAGTGTAGGAGAAACCAGCATGGTACATTAGGCCACGCCCTGACTTGAGGGGCTCCTTGGGCACAAAAACACATTGTGAAACTCAAAGTGAGCCCTATGCTCAAGGAAGGCCTCTCAGTGTCTGGACCAAGAGCCCACATATGGGGCTTGCCATGTTCTTAGGTCCCAATGTTAACCAGAGTTCTGGTTGTCCAGTCGCCCCTCCCCAATAAGAACAAATCTCGTCTCCCCATGGAAAACTTGCTCATTGGAGCTTTGTTATAACCTCTGGTTAGGAGAATCCTTCAGGGCCCTGGTGCCACTGCCCCATACCAAGGTCTCATTGGACTCAAACCAACATTAAGACCATCCTCAGGACAGTCCATTTCAACTCAGCCCCCTCTGATGCTACCCCAAGCCAGCAGATCAAACGTTTCTTGTTGCTAGGAGACAATTGGAATTGAGGCTGTCTGCCCAGGCATCCATACTTAGAACCCTGTTCTGGAAAAATACCTTATGAGACGTCCTGGAGCCATCCAACAAATCTTAATTTTCCCACAGAAGGAATCTTTGTGGTTTGGAGCATCTAACAACTCTAATAGTGGGAAAACCCCCATGGCCTCATAATGCCCCCCCCTTCATGAAGGGGCCAACATGGACAGAAACTCCAACCTGAGCCAAAGTCTGATCCTCGACCTGACTTCAGACTAATGAGATCTCAATTCAGCTCTGCAGAGTGTGCCTGCCATGTCCATTCCCCGATACCTAAGCCTAGCTTGTGTTCTCAGACTTCCGTCCTCACTCTCCTGGCCCACAAGCCCTCCAGTTTGGGAATTCCGAAGCCACAATGCAGCACTCTGCCTGCCCTCCAGAAGAAAAACTTTGCCCTATGCTGCTAATGAAAACCCCAAATGATTATCTAATGCATGCCACTCGACTGTAAAGCAATTATACAGCCTACCCTGAATACGAATGCCCTGTGTGGCACAGCCTGAGACAAGACATCCCAAACGACACCTAGACAGCTGGCTCCAACCTGGACACAAGGGACCCGCTATGGCTGTAGTTCGTCATCTCTTCCCAACCTCGGTTTTCAGGCTTCAGAACCTAGACCTTATCTCCAATCAATGCCCAGGGGTGAACGTGATGCAGAAATTAGAATTCCTCCTTCCCCATGGCCAGAAACCTTGTGGTTGGCATGTTGTCCAACGTTCAATGTGGGAAAACCTGCATTGTCGGAAAGGCCACGCCAGTGCTTGAGGGCCGCCTAGGGCACAGACATGCATTGTGACCTGTAGCGTGAGTCCCGTATTAAAGTAACGCCTCTCAGTGGCTGGACCAAGATCCTGCATATGGGGCTTGTCATATCCATAGACCCCAGGCTTAACCAGAGAGCGAGTATTCCAGTTGTCAGTACCCACTGCTATGCTCCAGAATCCCTCTACTGGAGGGACACATGAAGCAGAAAACAGGACTCTTCCCTTCCCACAGAATGACCCCAAACTCTTGGGGGCTGGACAAACTACCAGAGAGGGAGACTTCTACGACCCATGAGGCTACTCCTACATTAAACGGCCATGGTGGACAAAATATCCAGAGACAAAAGACTGAGCGACTGCCTCCCTCTCACCCTTCTTTCATATCCAGAGGAGCTCCCCTCACGGACTGTAGATCAGGCCTGCCATAACCTCGGCCCCAAACCTGAGCTGAGTTTGGGTTTTTGGATGTCTGTCTGCACAGCCGTGGCCCACACCGCCTTCAGGCTGGGGTCCCTGGAGCCACACCACAGAACTGTGCCTGCTCTCTCCTATGAAACTGCCCATTCCATTGGCCACAACGCTACAAAATAGTAGAAACCTCAAGGTCCCCAAGGACATCCCACTACCGCAAGCCGCACTGGACAAACAGGGGCATTATGACACCAGCTGAGCAACTACTACCTCCATGCAGACACACAGATTGATATCCACAGAGACAGAAGATTGAACCAGACAGGTTCCTAGGCCCTATTATGAACTCTTGCTTTGGTGTCCAGGTATCACTCCTCAGAGGCCTGGGTTCGAAGACCAGCATATGGGGCTATCATGAGGCACCAGACAGAACACCTCTCATCTCCACATGGAAAGTTTCCTTGTTGGAGTTGTGTCAAACCCTTCGGGTTGAAGAATCCTGCAGAGTCCCTTAGCTACTGCCACATTCCAAGGTCTCCATGGCCACCAACCCACATTATGACTCATCCTTAGGAAAGTCCATTTAAACTCAGCCTTCTGGGTAGCTCACCCAAGAGCCCGCAGATTGAGTGTGCCTTGTCTCGACCAGGCAATGCGAAGGTGAGTTGGCGTTTCTCGGCATCCATACTTAGGCCCCTGCTCTCGAGTCTTTCTGTATGGGGCATCCTGGATCCATCCAATAGTACTCGACTGTCCTGAAGAAGGAAACTTTGAAGTTTGGAGCAGCTCACAACTCCCAGCGTAGAGAAACCACCCTGGCCTCATGACGCCCCCACCCCCTTCAGGAAGGGGCCGTCATGGACACAAACTCCAGCTTGAGGCAACATCTGATACTCGCCCTGACCTCAGATGCAGGAGATCTCGATTTAGCCTCTGCACAGTGGGCCCAAACCTCGTGCTACCTTGTGTTTTCAGACTTCCTTCCTCACACTCCTGGCAAACATGTCCTCAAGACTTGGAATTCTGGAACCAAAATGCAGCCCTATGCTGGCCCTCCAGAAGAAAAACGTTGCTCTATGGGGATCTCCATAAACCCCAAATGAGGATCAACCTGCTCGGTTCTCGACCTCACCCCAATTGGATTGTTCGGGATGTCCATTCATCCCTCCCCAGAGCTCTGCTTTGGAATCCCTCTTTTGGTGGGACACCTGAGGTAACAAAACTAAAAGGACTCCTCCCATCCTTCAGATTGACCCCAAACAATTGGGATTGGACCAAATTCACAGAGAGGAAGTCTCGTCCATGGCCCATGAGGCCTCCCCGAGATTCCACAGCCATCGTTGACAACAAATCCAGAGACAAAAGTCTGAGCAAGCGCCTCACTCTCGCTCTTTTGTCTTATCCCTAAGAGTTCCCTCACGGTCTGTAGATCGGGCCTGCCATACCTACTTCCCAAACCTAAGCAGAGTTTGTGTTTTCAGACTTCTGTCCCCACATTCCTGGCCCACAGACCCTTCAGGCTGGGGCCCCTGGAGCCACACATCAGGACTGTGCCTGTCCATACCACGGGAATTCTGCCCATTCCATTGTCCACAATCGTACAAATTAGGACAAATCTCCAGAGTCCCCAAGGACATCCCAATAATGTAGGCCGCTCAGGACAAACAAGGGTCATCTGAAACCAGCTGAGCATCTACCTCTGCTCAGCGTAGATGGATGTCCCCAGAGAAGAAGATTGAATCAGACAGGCCCCTAGGCCTGAATCAGATTCATTGCTTTCGTTTACAGGTATCTCTCCTCAGAGGCCTGGTTTCCAATATTAGCATATGGGGATATCATGAGGCAGCAAGCAGAACAAATCTCTTCTCCACATGGGAAAATTATCCTTTGAATATGTCTCAAAACCTCCTGTTAGGAGAATCCTTCAGGGCCTGTGTGCCACTGCCCCATTACAAGGCCTCCATAGACACAAAATCATATTAGGACACATGCACGGAAGAGTCCAATTCAACTCAGCATATTCGGATGCTCCGCGATCCAGCAGATCTAACTTCTCTTGTTGCTAGGAGACAATTGGAATGCGAGATGGCCTACCCCGCCATCCATCCTTAGAACCCTGCTCAGAATCATTGGCCTGGAGCCAACCAACAGGTCTAAATTTTCCTGCAGAAGAATCTTTGCAGTTGGGAGCTTCTCACAACTCCCATCGTGAGAAACCCCCATGGCCTCGTGACACACCCCCCTTCATGAAGAGGCCATCAGGGACATAAGGTCCAACCCGAGAAATAGTCTGATCCTCACCCTGACTACAGATGCACGAGATCTCGATTCAGGTCTGTATATTGTGCCTACCTTTTCCTCACCCTGAAACCTAAGCCTAGCTTGTGTCCTCAGACTTCCATCCTCAGACTAATGGCCCACAAGCCCTACAGTTTGGCAATCCAGAATTACAATGCAGCACTCTTCTTGCCCCCCAGAAGAAAAACATTGCCCTCTGGGGCTACCTAGAAACCCCAAATGAAGATCAACCTGCACGCCACTTGGCTGTACCCAAAATATATAGGCTGACCTTGGCAATAATGCCCTTTCTGACACAGCCTGAGCCTGGGACTCCTGGCCCCACACAGACAGCTTGCCTCTCACTGAGCACATAGGACCAGCCATTGCCTTAGGTCGTTATCTCTTCCCAACCTCGGTTTTCAGGTTTCAGATCATAGACCTTATCTCTAATCACTGCCCAGGTTTGAAAATGATGCAGAAATCAGAACTCCTTCCCAATGGCAAGAACCTTGTGGTTGGCTTGTTGTCCAACATTCAGTGTAGTGGAAACCTGTTTGTCCAATGAAGCCCCGCCATTGCTCATGGGCCACATAGGTGGCAAACTCACATTGTGACCCACAGCCTTAGCCCAGTCCTCAGGTAAGGCTTCTCAGTGGCTGGATGAAGAGACAGCATATTGGGCTTGCCATGACCATACGCCCCAATTTTTAACCATAGTTCGGGTTGTCCCTTCACTCTTCCCCAGGGCTCTGCTTTGGAATTCCTCTTTTGGTGGGACACCTGATGTAACAACCCTGAAAGGAGTCCTCCATCCAACAGATTGACGAAAAACAATTGGGATCGCGCCAAATCCACAGAGAGCAAGATTCGTCCATGGCCCATGAGGCCTCCTCGACATTCCACGGCCATCCCTGATACAAAATCCAGAGACAAAAGCCTAAGCAAGCGCCTCAGACTCGCACTTTCTTCATATCCTGAAGATGTCTTCTCATGGTTTGTAGATTGGGCCTGCCATACCTACGTCCCCAAACATAAGCTGAGTTTTGTTTTCAGACTTCTGTCCTCAAAGTCCTGGGCCACATACCCTCCAGGGTGGGGACCCTGGAGCCACACATTAGGACTGTGCCTACCCAATCCATGGGAATTCTGCCCATTCCATTGTCCAAAATCGTACAAGTTAGGAGAACCCTACAACTCCCTGAGACCATCCCAATAGTATAGGTCGCCCGGGACAAAAAAGGGCAGTCTGACACCAGCTGAGCATCTAACTCCCTCATACCCTAGAAGGATGTCCCCAGAGAAGAAGATTGAACCAGACAGGACCCTAGGCCAAAATCGGATCCATTGCTTTGGTTTACAGGCATGTCTCCTCAAAACCCTGGATTCCAATACCAGCATTGGGGTTTTCCTGAGGCACCCATCAGAACAAACCTCGTCTCCAAAAGGATACTTGTGCATGGGAGTTATGTCAAAAGCTTAGGAGAATACTTCAGGGTCCCGGTGCTACCGCCCCATTCCAAGGCACTCATGGACACAAAAACACATTAGACCCATCCTCAGGAAAGTCCATTTCAAATCAGCCACCCCGGTTGCTCCCGCAGAGCCATCAGATCTAAACTGTCTTGTGGCTAGGAGACAATTGGAATGTGAGGCGGGCTTCCCAGGCATCCATCCTCGAACATTGGTCTGGACTAATCCATATGGGATGACCTGGAGCTGTCCAACAGGTCTCAATTGTCCCGCAGAAGGAATCCTTGGAGGGGGCATCCCACCACTCCCAACGTGGGAATACCTCCACGGCCTCGTGGAATACCTCCCTTTATGAAGAGGCCGTCATGAACAGAAAATCCAAGCTGAGCCAACGTCTGATCCTCGCTCTGACTTCAGATGCATGAGATATTGCTTCAGATCTTCAGGAGGTACATGCCGTGCCCTCGCCCTGAATCCCAAGTCTAGCTTGTGTTCTCAGACTTCCGTCCTCACACTCCTGGCCCCGAAGCCCACAAGTTTGCCAATTCCGGATCATCATTGCAGCACTCTGCGTGCCCTCGAGAAACAAAATATTGCCCAATGAGCTGCCCGGGCACATTTAATGAGAATAAACCTACACAGCACTCGAATGTACCCAAATTATATAGTCTAACATGGGCAGTAATGCACTGTCTGACACACCCTGAGCCGGGACCTCCTGAGCAACACCCAGACAGCTGACCGCACCCTGAGCCCATAAGACCCGCCGTGGCCTTAGATCATCATCTCTTCCCTACCTCAGTTTTCAGGCTTCAGAACCTAGACCTTATCTCCAATCACTGGCCAGGGGTGAGTGTGATGCAGAAATCAGAACTCTTCCTTACCCATGGCAAGAAACCTTGTGGTTGGCATGTTGTCCAACGTTCAGTGTAGGGGAAACCAGCATTTACCCTGAGGTCACGCCCATTCTTGAGTGCAATGAGGGCATAAACACGCATTGTGACCCTCAGCGTGAGTCCTGTCCTCTAGTACGTCCTCTCAGTGGCTAGAACATTAGATGCCATAATGGCTAGACATGTCCCTAGACCCCAAATTTAAAACAGATTTCTGGTTGTCCAATCGCCCCTCCCCAGGGCTCTACTCTGGAATCCCTCAATTGGTGGCGTTTGAAAAACAAAACAAAACAACAACAACAGAACAACGGACTTCTTCCATCCCACAGAATGACACTGAAACTCTTTGGACGGGGCCAAACCCCCAGAAAGTAAGACTCGTCCATTTCCCATGAAGTCACCCGGATATTTCATGACCATGTATGGCACGATATCCAGAGATAAAAACATGAGCAAGAGCCTCACACTCGCCCATTTTTCATATCCCGAAGGGTTCTCCTCATGGTCTGTAGATCAGTCCTGCCATACCTATGACCCGAAACATAATCCGAGTTTGTGTTTTCAGACAACTGTCCAAACAGCCCAGGCCTACACACCCTACATGCTCAGGCCCCTGGAGCCATCCTGAGGACTGTACTTGCCCTCTCCAAGGGAATTCTCTGTGCCCATTCCAATGTCCACAACTCTACTAATAGAATAAACCTCCATAGTCCCTGAGGCCATCCCAATAGTGGTGGCATGCCAGGACAAACAGGAGCAATCTGAGCACATCTGAGAAGCTACCTGCACTCAGACTTGTAGACTGATATCCCTAGAGGTAAAAAGGAATGAACAGGCCCCTAGGCCCTAATCGGATCCATCGCTTTGGTTTCCAGGCATCTTCCTCAGAGGCCTGGATTTCAGTACCAGCATATGTCTGTTTCTTGACTCACCCATCAGAGCAAAACTCATCTACACATAGGAAACTTGCACGTGGGAGGTGTGTCAAAGCCTCTTTTTAGGAGAACACTTCAGGGCCCCAGGGCCACCGCTTTATTCCAGGTCTCCATAGACACAAAATCATATTAGGACACATCCACGGGAGAGTCCAATTCAACTCAGCATATTCAGTTGCTCCGCGAAATCCAGCAGATCTAACTTGTCTTGTTGCTAGAAGACAATTGGAATGCGAGGTGGGCTACCCCGCCATCCATCCTTAGAACCCTGCTCACAATCATTGGCCTGGAGCCAACCAACAGGTCTCAATTGTCCTGCAGAAGAATCTTTGCAGTTGGGAGCTTCTCACAACTCCCATCGTGAGAAACCCCCATGGCCTCGTGATACCCCCCCCTTCATGAAGGGGCCTTCAGGGACATAAGGTACAACCTGAGAAATAGTCTGATCCTCACCCTGACTTCAGATGCACGAGATCTCAATTGAGGTCTATATATTGTGCCTGCCATGTCCTGACCCAGAAACCTAAGCCTAGCTGGTGTCCTCAGACTTCCATCCTCACACTAATGGCCCACAAGCCCTCCAGTTTGGCAATCCAGAATTACAATGCAGCGCTCTGCTTTCCCTCCAGAAGAAAAACATTGCCCTCTGGGGCTACCCAGAAACCCGAAATGAAGATCAACGTGCACGCCAATTGGCTGTACCCAAAATATATAGGCTGACCTGGGCAATAATGCCCTTTCTGACAGAGGCTGAGCCTGGACCTCCTGGCCCCACCCAGACAGCTTTCCGCTCACTGAGCACATAGGACCAGCCATTACCTTAGGTCTTATCTCTTCCAAACCTCGGTTTTCAGGATTCAGATCCTAGACCATATCTTCAATCACTGCCCAGGTTTGAAAATGATGCAGAAATCAGAACTCCTTCCCAATGTCAAGAATCTTGTGGTTGCCTGTTGTCCAACGTTCAGTGTAGTGGAAACCTGTTTGTCCGATGAGGCCCCGCCATTGCTCGCGGGCCACATAGGTGGCAAAGTCACATTGTGACCCACAGCCTTAGCCCAGTCCTCACGTAAGGCCTCTCAGTGGCTGGATGAAGAGACAGCATATTGGGCTTGCATGCCCCTATGCCCCAAAATTTAACCATAGTTCGGGTTGTCCCTTCATTCTTCCCCAGGGCTCTGCTTTGGAATTCCTCTTTTGGTGGGACACCTGATGTAACAACCCTGAAAGGAGTCCTCCATCCAACAGATTGACGAAAAACAATTGGGATCCGGCCAAATCCACAGAGAGCAAGATTCGTCCATGGCCCATGAGGCCTCCTCGACATTCCACTGCCATCGCTGAAACAAAATCCAGAGACAAAAGTCTGAGCAAGCGCCTCAGACTCGTACTTTCTTCATATCCTGAAGATGTCTTCTCATGGTTTGTAGATCGAGCCTGCCATACCTACGTCCCCAAACATAAGCTGAGTTTGTGTTTTCAGACTTCTGTCCTCAAAGTCCTGGGCCACACACCATCCAGGCTGGGGACCCTGGAGCCAAACATTAGGACTCTGCCTACCCAATCATGGGAATTCTGCCCATTCCATTGTCCAAAATGGTACAAGTTAGGAGAACCCTCCAAATCCCTGAGGCCATCCCAATAGTATAGGTCGCCCTGGACAAAAAGGTCAGTCTGACATCAGCTGAGCATCTACCTCGACTCATACCCTAGATGGATGTCCCCAGAGAAGAAGATTGAACCAGACAGGACCCTAGGCCAAAATCGGATCCATTGCTTTGGTTTACAGGTATGTCTCCTCAAAACCCTGGTTTCCAATACCAGCATTGGGGTTTTCCTGAGGCACCCATCAGAACCAAACTCGTCTCCACAAGGAAACTTGTGCATAGGAGCTATTACAAAAGCTGAGGAGAATACTACAGGGTCCCGGTGCCACCGCCTCATTCCAAGGCCCTCATGGACACAAACACACATTAGACCCATCCTCAGGAAAGTCCATTTCAACTCAGCCACCCCGGTTGCTCCCGCAGAGCCATCAGATCTAAACTGTCTTGTCGCTAGGAGACAATTGGAATGCGAGGCGGGCTTCCCAGGCATCCATCCTGGAACGTTGGTCTGGACTCATCCATATGGGATGTCCTGGAGCTGTCCAAAGGTCTCAATTGTCCCGCAGAAGGAATCCTAGGAGGGGGCATCCCACCACTCCAAACGTGGGAAAACCTCCACGGCCTCGAGATTCGGCTCCCTTCATGAAGGGGCCGTTATGAACAGAAAATCCAAGCTGAGCCAACGTCTGATCCTCGCTCTGCCTTCAGATGCATGAGCTATTGCTTCAGATCTTCAGGAGGTACATGCCGTGCCCTCGCCCGGAATCCCAAGTCTAGCTTGTGTTCTCAGACTTCCGTCCTCACATTCCTGGCACCGAAGCCCACAAGTTTGCCAATTCCGGACCATCATTGCAGCACTCTGCCTGCCCTCGAGAAACAAAATATTGCCCAATGAGCTGCCCGGGCACATTAAATGAGAATAAACCTACACGGCACTCGAATGTACCCAAATTATATAGTCTAACCTGGGCAGTAATGCACTGTCTTACACACCCTGAGCCAGGACCTCCTGAGCAACACCCAGACAGCTGACCGCACCCTGAGCCCATAAGACCCGCCGTGGCCTTAGGTCATCATCTCTTCCCTACCTCAGTTTTCAGGCTTCAGAACCTAGACCTTATCTCCAATCACTGCCCAGCGGTGACTGTGATGCAGAAATCAGAACTCTTCCTTACCCATGGCAAGAAACCTTGTGGTTGGCATGTTGTCCAACGATCAGTGTAGGAGAAACCAGCATTCACCCTGAGGCCCCGCCCATTCTTGAGTGCGACGAGGGCATAAACACGCATTGTGACCCTCAGCGTGAGTCCTGTCCTCTAGTACGTCCTCTCAGTGGCTAGACCATTAGATGCCATAATGGCTTGACATGTCCCTAGGCCCCAAAATTAAACCAGATTTCTGGTTGTCCAATACCCCTCCCCAGGGCTCTACTCTGGAATCCCTCATTTGGTGGGGTTTGAAAAACAAAAAAAACAAATCAACAACAACAAGAAAAACGGACTTCTTCCATCCCACAGAGTGACCCCAACTCCTTAGACGGGGCCAAACCCCCAGAGAGTAAGACTCGTCCATTTCCCATGAAGTCACCCGGAAATTTCAATACCATGAGTGACACAATATCTAGAAACAAAACGTGAGCAAGAGCCTCACAATCGCCCATTCTTCATATCCCAAAGTGTTCTCCTCATGGTCTGTATATCAGAACTGCCATACCTATGACCTGCAACATAAGCCGAGATTGTGTTTTCAGACAACTGTCCACAAAGCCTTGGCCTACACATCCTACAGGCTCAGGTCCCTGGAGCCAAACCTGACGACTGTGCTTGCCCTCTCCAAGGGAATTGTGTGTGCCCATTCCAATGGCCACAACCCTACTAATAGGATCAACCTCCAAAGTGCCTGAGGCCTTCCCAATATTTGTGGCTTCCCAGGACAAACAGGGGCAATCTGGGCCCATCTGAGCACCTACCTGCACTCAGACCCGTAGACTGATGTCCCCAGAGGTAAAAAGGAACGAACAGGCCCCTAGGACATATCGGATCCATTGCTTTGGTTTCCAGGCATGTCTCCTCAGAGGCCTACATTTCAATAACAGCATATGGCTGTTTCTTGACTCACCCATCAGAACAAATCTCATCTACACATGGCCCTCATGGACACAAACACACATTAGACCCATTCTCAGGAAAGTCCATTTCAACTCAGCCTCCTCGGTTGCTCCCCCAGATCCAGCAGATCTAACCTGTCTTGTTGCTTGCAGACAATTGGAATGCGAGATGGGCTACCCAGCCATCTATCCTTAGAAGCCTAAACGGAATCGTTGTCCTGGAGCCAACCAACAGGTCTCAATTGTCCTGCAGAAGAATCTTTGCAGTTGGGAGCTTCTCACAAGTCCCATCATGGGAAAACGCCCATGGCCTCGTGATCCACACCCCCTTCAAGAAGGGGCCATCAGGGTCAGAATGTCCAAACTGAGCTATCGTCTGATCCTCGCCCTGACTTCAGATGCACGAGATCTCGATTCAGGTCTGTAGATTGTGCCTGCCATATCCTCACCCAGAATCCTAGACCTAGCATGGGTTCTCAGACTTCCATCCTCAGACTACTGGCCCATAAGCCATCCATTTGGCATCCAGAAGTACAATGCAGCATTCTGCATGCCCTCCAGAAGAAAATCATTGCCCTCTGGGGCTACCCAGAAACCCCGAATGAGGATCAATGGGGCACGCCATTCGGCTGTACCCCAAATATATAGGCTGACCTGGCATAATGCCCTTTCTAACGCAGCCTGAGCCTGGACCTCCTGGCCCCACCCAGACAGCAGGACGCACACTGAGCACATCGGACCCGCCATGGCCTGAGTTCGTCATCTCTTCTCAACCTCGGATTTCAGGCTTCAGAACCTAGACCTTAACTCCATTCACGGCCCGGGGTGGAAATCAGAACTCTTCCCTATGGCAAGAAACCTTGTGGTAGGCATGTTGTCCAAGGTTCAGTTTACTTGAAACCAGTGTGCCCCAGGAGGCCGGGCCCATGCTTGTGGACCACATTGGTCACAAACACACATTGTGACCCTTAGCCTGAGCCCAGTCCTCAGGTAAGTATTCTCAGTGGCTGGATGGAGAGACAGCATATTGGGCTTGCCGTGCCCCTAGGCCCCAAATTTTAACCGTAGTTCGGGTTGTCCCTTACTCTTCCCCAGGGCTCTGCTTTGGAATTCCTCTTTTGGTGGGACACCTGATGTAACAAACCTGTAAGTAGTCCTCCCATCCCACAGATTGAGGAAAAACAATTGGGATCAGGCCAAATCCACAGAGAGCAAGATTAGTCCATGGCCCATGAGTCCTACCCAACATTCATCGTCCATCGCTGATACAAAATCCAGAGACAAAAGGCTGAGTACGTGCTTCAGACTCGCTCATTCTTAATATCCTGAAGAGTACTTCAGATAAGAACCTACACGGCACTCGAAGGCACCCAAAATATATATTCTAACCTGGGCACTAATGCACTGTCTGACAACCTGAGCCCGGACCTCGTGACCAACACCCAGACAGCTGACCGCACACTGAGCACATCAGACCCGCCATGGCATTAGTTCATCATCTCTTCCCTACCTCAGTTTTCTGGCTTCTGAACCTAGACCTTTCTCCAATTACTGCCAGGGGTGACTGTGATGCAGAAATCAGAACTCTTCCTTAACCATGGCAAGAAACCTTGTGGTTGGCATGTTGTCCAACGTTCAGTGTAGGAGAAACCACATTCACCCTGAGGCCCCACCCATTCTTGAGTGCGACGAGGGCATAAACACGCATTGTGACCCTCAGCGTGAGTCCTGTCCTCTAGTACGTCCTCTCAGTGGCTGGACCATTAGATGTCATAATGGGCTTGACATGTCCCTAGGCCCCAATTGTTAACCAGATTTCTGGTTGTCCAGTCGCCCGTCCCCAGGGCTCTACTCTGGAATCCCTCATTCGGTGGGACACCTGAGGTTGAAAAACAAAACAAAACAAATCAACAACAACAGAACAACGGACTTCTTCCTTCCCACAGAATGACCCCAAAATCTTTGGACGGGGCCAAACCCCCAGAGAGTAAGACTCGTCCATTTGCCATGAAGTCACCCGGAAATTTCACGACCATTAGTGACACGATATCCAGGGACAAAAACTTGAGCAAGGGACTCACACTCACCCTTTTTTCATATCGCGAAGAGTTCTCCTCATGGTCTGTAGATCAGTCCTGCCATACATATGACCCGAAAAATAAGCAGAGTCTGTGTTTTCAGACAACTGTCCAAAAAGCCCTGGCCTACACACCGACAGGCTCAGGCCCATGGAGCCAAACCTGACGACTGTGCTTTCCCACTCCAAGGGAATTGCATGTGCCCACTCCAATGGCCACAACCCTACTAATATGATAAACGTCCAAATTCCCTGAGGCCATCCCAATATTGTGGCTTCCCAGGACAAACAGGGGCAATCTGGGCCCATCTGAGCACTTACCTGCTCTCCTACCCGAAGACTGATTTCCCCAGATGTAAAAAGGCACCTATCGGATCCATTGCTTTGGTTTCCAGGCATCTCTCCTCAGAGGCCTGGATTTCAATATCAGCATATTGCTGTTTCTTGACTCACCCATCAGAACAAATCTCATCTACACATGGGAAACTTGCACGATGGAGCTGTGTGAAAGCCTCTCTTTAGGAGAACCCTTCAGGGCCCCAGGGACACCGCTTCATTCCAAGGTCTCCATAGACACAAAATCATATTAGGACACATCCACGGGAGAGTCCATCTCTACTCATCCTCCTCGGTTGCTCCCCCAGATCCAGCAGATCTAAACTGTCTTGTTGCTTAGAGACAATTGGAATGCGTGGTGGGCTACCCAGCCATCCATTCTTAGAACCCTGCTCGCAATCGTTTTCCTGGAGCCAACCAACAGGTCTCAATTGTCCTGCAGAAGAATCTTTGCAGTTGAGAGCTTCTCAGAACTCCCATCGTGGGAAAACACCCAAGGCCTCGTGATTCACCCCCCCCCTTCAAAAGGGGCCAGCAGGGACAGAATATCCAACCTGAGCGATCGTCTGATCCTCGCCCTGACTTCAGATGCACGAGATCTTCACATTGCGTGTTATGCCCTCGTTGCACTCAAGAATGGGCGGGGCCTCAGGCTGAATGCTGGTTTCTCCTACACTGAACGTTGGACAACATGCCGACCACAAGGTTTCTTGCCATGGGTAAGGAAGAGTTCTGATTTATGCATCATAGTCACCCCTGGGCAGTGAATGGAGATAAGGTCTAGATTCTGATGCCTGAAAACTGAGGTAGGGAAGAGAAGATGACCTAAGGCCATGGCGGGTCTGATGTGCTCAGTGTGCGGTCAGCTGTCTGGGTGTTGGTCACGAGGTCCAGGCTCAGGTTGTCAGACAGTACATTAGTGCCCAGGTTAGACTAGGCCTAGTTTGGGTTCTCACACTTCCGTCCTCAGTCTACTGGCCCACAAGCCCTCCAGTTTGGCAATCCAGAAATACAATGCAGCACTCTGCCTGCCGTCCAGAAGAAAAACATTGCCCTCTGGGGCTACCCAGAAACACAAAATGAGGATCAACCTGCACGCCATTCGGCTCTACCCTAAATATATAGGCTGACCTGGGCACTAATGCCCTTTCTGACACAGCCTGAGCCTGGAGTTCCTGGCCCCACCCAGACAGCTGGCCTTACACTGAGCACATCGGATCCGCCATGGCCTTTGGACGTCATTTCTTCTCAACCTCGGTTTTTAGGCTTCAGAACCTAGACCTTATCTCCAATCACGGCCCGGGTTTGAAAATGATGCAGAAATCAGAACTCTTTCCCCATGGCAAGAAACCTTGTGGTTGGCATGTTGTCCAAGAATCAGTGTAGTTGAAACCAGTGTGGCCCATGAGGCCCCGCCCATGCTTGCGGGCCACATTAGTCACAAACACACATTGTGACCCTCAGCCTGAGCCCAGTCCTCAGGTAATGCCTCTCAGTGGCTGGATGGAGAGACAGCATTTTGGCCTTGCCATGCCTCTAGGCCCTAAATTTTAACCATAGTTCGGGTTTTCCCTTCAGTTTTCCCCATGGCTCTGCTTTGGAATTCCTCTTTTGGTGGGACACCTGTGGTAACAAACCTGAAAAGAATCCTCCAATCCCACAGATTGACGAAAAACAATTGGGATACGGGAAAATCCACAGAGAGCAAGATTCGTCCATGTCCCATGAGGCCTCCTCAACATTCCACGGCCATCGCTGATACAAAATCCAGAGACAAAAGCCTGAGCATGCGCCTCAGACTCGCTCATTCTTCATATCCTGAAGAGTTCTTCAGATTAGAACCTACACGGCACTCGAAGGCACCCATAATATATAGTCTAACCTAGGCACTAATGCACTGTCTGACAACCTGAGCCCGGACCTCGTGACCAACACCCAGACAGCTGACCGCACACTGAGCACATCAGTCCCGCCATGGCCTTAGTTCATCATCTCTTCCCTACCTCAGTTTTCAGGCTTCAGAACCTAGACCTTATCTCCAATCACTGCCCAGGGGTGACTGTCATGCAGAAATCAGAACTCTTCCTTAACCATGGCAAGAAACCTTGTGGTCG
The DNA here is from genome assembly GCF_011764305.1 of Mustela putorius furo. Lineage (NCBI taxonomy): Eukaryota > Metazoa > Chordata > Mammalia > Carnivora > Mustelidae > Mustela > Mustela putorius. Next base: position 29,873 of record NW_025422352.1, on the reverse strand, counting down.
GCATGTTGTCCAACGTTCAGTGCAGGAGAAACCAGCATTCACCCTGAGGTCCCGCACATTCTTGAGTGCGACGAGGGCATAAACACGCATTGTGACCCTCAGCGTGAGTCCTGTCCTCTAGTACGTCCTCTCAGTGGCTGGACCATTAGATGTCATAATGGGCTTGACATGTCCCTAGGCCCCAATTTTTAACCAGATTTCTGGTTGCCCAGTCGCCCCTCCCCAGGGCTCTACTCTGGAATCCCTCATTTGGTGGGACACCTGAGGTTGAAAAACAAAATAACACAAATCAACACCAGAACAACGGACTTCTTCCATCACGCAAAATGACCCCAAACTCTTTGGACGGGGCCAACACCCAGAGAGTAAGACTCGTACATTTCCCATGATGTCACCCGGAAAATTCACGACCATGAGTGACACGATATCCAGAGACAAAAACTTGAGCAAGAGCCTAACACTCGACCTTTTTTCATATCCCGAAGAGTTCTCCTCATGGTCTGTAGATCAGTCCTGCCATACCTATGACCCGAAACATAAGCCGAGTTTGTGTTTTCAGACAAATGTTCAAACAGCCGTGGCCTACACAACCTACAGGCTCAGGCCCCTGGAGCCAAACCTGACAACTGTGCTTCCCCTCTCCAAGGGAATTGTATGTGCCCACTCCAAGGGCCACAACCCTACTAATACGATAAACCTCCAAATTACCTGAAGTCATACCAATATTTGTGTCTTCCCAGGACAAACAGGGGCAATCTGGGCCCATCTTAGCACCTACCTTCTCTCAGACCGGAAGACTGATGTCCCCAGTGGTAAAAAGGAATGAAAAGGCCCCTAGGCACCTATCGGATCCATTGCTTTGGTTTCCAGGCATCTCTCCTCAGAGGAATGGATTTCAATAACAGCATATGGCTGTTTCTTGACTCACCCATCAGAACAAATCTCATCTACACATGGGAAAATTGCACAATGGAGCTGTGTGAAATCCTCTCTTTAGGAGAACCCTTCGGGCCCCAGTGCCACCGCTTCATTCCAAGATCTCCATAGACACAAAATCATATTAGGACACATCCACGGGAGAGTCCATTTCAAATGAGCCACCTCGGTTGCTCCCCCAGATCCAGCAGATCTAACCTGACTTGTTGCTTGGAGACAATTGGAATGCGAGGTGTGCTACCCAGCCATCCATCCTTAGAACCCTGCTCGGAATCATTGTCCTGGAGCCAACCAACAGGTCTCAATTGTCCTGCAGAATAATCTTTGCAGTTGGGAACTTCTCACAACTCCCATCGTGGGAAAACCCCCAAGGCCTCGTGATTCACCCCCCCCTTCAAGAAGGGGCCATCAGGGACAGAATGTCCAACCTGAGTGATCGTTTGATCCTCGCCCTGACGTCAGATGCACGAGATCTCGATTCAGGTCTGTAGATGGGTCTGCCATATCCTAACCCAGAAACCTAGGTCTAGCTTGGCTTCTCAGACTTCCGTCCTCAGACTACTGGCCCACACGCTCTCCAGTTTGGCAAACCAGAACTACAATGCAGCACTCTGCCTGCCCTCCAGAAGAAAAACATTGCCCTCTGGGGCTACCCAGAAAACCCAAATGAGCATCAACCTGCACGTCATTCGGTTGTACCCCCAATATATAGGCTGACCTGGGCACTAAAGCCCTTTGTGGCACACCCTGAGCCTGGACCTCCAGGTCCCACCCAAACACCTGGCCGCACACATAGAACATTGGACTCGTCATGGCCTTAGTTCGTCATCTCTTCTCAACCTCGGTTTTCAGGCCTACACACCCTACAGGCTCAGGCCCCTTGAGCCAAACATGAAGACTGGGCTTGCCCTCTCCAAGGGAATTGTATGTGCCCATTCCAATGGCCACAACCCTACTAATAGGATAAAACTCCAAAGTCCCTGAGGCCATCCCAATATTTGTGGCTTTCCAGGACAAACAGGGGCAATCTGGGCCCATCTGAGCACCTACCGCCACTCAGACTCATAGACTGATGTCCCCAGAGGTAAAAAGGAACGAACAGGCCCATAGGCACCTATCGGATCTATTGCTTTGGTTTCCAGGCATCTCTCCTTAGAGATCCTTAGAACCCTTAGAACCCTGCTCTTGCGTCGTTCCTTATGGGACATCCTTGAGCCATCCAACAGGTGTAGACTGTCCCACAGGATTCCTTGTTTATGGACCACCTCACAACTCATATCATGGAAAGCTTCCAAGGTCACATGATGCCCCCAATCTTCATGAAGTCGGATCATGGAAAGAAACTCCAACCTGAGCCAACGGATGATCTTCGACTAGACTTCAGATGCACGTGATCTTGATTAAGCTCTTTGGAGTGCACCTGCTGTGCCCTCACCCCAAACCCTAAGCATAGCTAGTGTTCTCACACTTCCGTCCTCACTCTCCTGGACCACACACCCTCCATTTTGGGATTTCCGATGACACAGTGCTGCACTCTGCCTGCCTTCTAGAAGAAAAACGTTGCCCTATGGGTCTACCCAGAAACCTCAAATGAGGATAAACCTGCATGCCACTCAACTGTACACCAATTATATAGTCTAGCCTGTGGACTAATGCCCTGCCTGACACAACCTGAGGCCTGAATTCCCAACTGACACCCAGACAGCTTGCCGTACACTGAGAACATCTGAACCGCCATGGCTTTAGGCTGCCATCTCTTTCCAACCTGGTTTTCAGGCGACAGAAAACTAGACCTTATCTCTACTCATTTCCCATGGGTGAACGTGATGCAGAAATCATAACTCCTCCTTCCCTCTCGCCAGAATCTTGTGGTTGGCATCTTATCCAAAGTTCAGTGTAAGACCCCTGTGGGGCCTACAGGAGTAGTAGTAGGGCCCCTGAGGGTAGTGTAGGGTCCCCGAGGCCCTGCCCATGCTTAAGAGCTGCGGTGGGCACAAACACACATTGGGACCCTCAGTTTGAACCCTGTCCTCAAGGAAAGCATCTCAGTGGCTGGACCATGAGCCCACATATGGGGCCTGCCATGCCCCAAGTCACCCAATCTTAACCAGAGGTAGAGACATCTAGTCACCCCTACTCAGGGCTCTGCTCTGGAATCCCTCTTTGGTGGGACATTTGAGGTAAGTAAACACAGAAAGGATTCCTCCCACCCACAGAATGACCCCAATCACTTGGGATCAGGCCATCCCCAGAGAGAAAGACTCCTCCATGGCCCATGAGGCTAGCCCGACATTCCACAGCCACTACTGACACAAAATCCAGAGACATAAGCCTCACCCTTAGGTCATAGCCCAAAAAATTCTCCTCATAGTCTGTAGATCGGGCCTGCCATACCTACGTCCCCAAACCGTGTTTTCAGACTTCTCTCCTGACATCCCTGTCCCACACACCCTCCAGGCTGAGGCCCCTGGACCCACACCTCAGGACTGTGCCTGCCCTCTTCAAGGAAATTCTTCCCATTCCATTGGCCACAACCCTACAGATTAGGAGAAACCTCCAAAGTCCCAGAGGCCATTCCAATAGGGTAGGCCGCCCGGTACAAAGAGCGGTGATCTGTCACAAGCTGAGCAACGACCTCAACTCACCCGTAGACAGATATCCCAAGAGAAAGGTATTCAACTGGACAGGCCCCTAGAACGTAATTTGTTCCATTTCTTTTGTTTCTAAGCATCTCTCCTCAGAGGCCTGTTTTCCAATACTAGCATATGGGGGATCCCAGAGATACCAATCAGAACAAATCTTGTCTCCACATGGGAAACGTATCATTTGGAGCTCTGTAAAAACCTCCAGTTGGGAGAAAGCTTCAGGTAACCGGAGCCACCGCCCTATTCCAAGGTCTACATGGACACAAACCCGCATTATGACCATTCGGCAGGAGAGTACATTGCAACTCAGCCCCGTTGAATACTCCCCCAGAGCCAGAATATCAAACCTGCCTTGTCGCTAGGAGGCAACTGGAATGCAAAGCAGACTCTCTAGGCACCCATCGTTGGAATCCTGCTCTGTCGCCGTTCCATATGGTATGTCCTGGGAGCCTTCCAACAGGTCTTGACTGTCCTGCAGAAGGAATCCTTGCAGATTGGAGCATCTCACAACTCCTATCGTGGGAAAACCTACATGGCCTCATGAGATGCTCCCCTTTATAAAGGGGCCATCATGGACGGAAACTCCAACCTGAGCCAACTTCTGATCCATTGCTTTGGTTTCTATGTATCTCTCCTCAGAGGCCTGGTTTCCATTATCAGAATATGGGGGTTTCCTAAGGAAACAATCAGAACAGATCTCATCTCCACATGAGAAACTTGCTCTTTGGAGCTGTGTCAATACCTCAGGTTAGGAGGATCCTTCAGGGCGCTGGCACCATGGCCCAATTCCAAGGTCTCCAAGGACACAAACTTACCTTATGATCCATCCTCAGGAGAGTCCATTTCAAATCAGCCCCCTCGGCTGCTCACCCAGAGCCAGCAGATCGAACCTGCCTTGTCACTAGGAGACAGTTGGAATGTGAGGTGGGCTGCCCAGGCATCCATCCTTAAAACCCTGCTCTGGAGAATTTCTTTATGGGACGTCTTGAATCCAACCAACCTGTCTTGACTGTCTCGCAGAATGAATCCTTGTGGTTTGAAGCATCACACAATCCCACTGTGAGAAAACCTCCATTTCCTCATGATGCCCCACACCTTCATAAATGGGCCATCATGGACAGAAACTCCATCCTAAGCCAAAGTCTGATCCACGCCCTGAATTCAGAAGCACGAGATCTCGATTCAGCACTTGAGAGTGTGCCTGCTGTGCCCTCGCCCCGAAACCTAAGCCTAACTTGTGTTCTCAGACTTCCGTCTTCACAATCTTGGCCACACCCCTCCAGTTTGGCAATTCTGGAGACACAATGCAGCACTCTGCCTGCCCTCCAGAAGTAAAATGTTGCCCTATAGGGCTAACCTGAAACACCAAATGAGTAACAACAACCTCCATGCCACTCGACCATACCCCAATTATACAATCTAGCCTGTGCACTAAAGCCCTGTCTGACACAGCCTGAAGGCAGACCTCCAGTCCAACACCCAGACAGCTGGCCGTACACTGAGCATATCAAACCCACAATGGCTTTCGGCCATCATCTCTACCCAACCTCAGTTTTCACCTTCAGAACCTAGACCTTATCTCCACTCACTGCTCAGGAGTGAACGTGATACAAGAATCAGAACTTCTCCTTCGCCATGGCAAGAAACCTGTGGTTGGCATGTGGTCCAACGTTCATTGTAGGAGAAAGCAGCATGGACTATGAGGCCCCACCTATCCCTGAGGGCTAGAATTTGCACAAACACACATTTTGACCCTCAGCGTGAGCCCTATCCGCATGTAAAGCCTCTTAGTGACTGGAACAACAGCCCACATATGGGGCTTGCCAAGCCTCTAGTCCCCCAATCTCAACCAGAGTTAGAGATGTCTAGTCACCCCTACTCAGGGCTCTGCTCTGGAATCCCTCTTTGGTGGGACACCTGAGGTAAAAAAAAAAAAATATGGAAAGGACTCTTCCCATCCACAGAATGATCCCAACCACTTGGGATCAGGCCAAATCAACAGAGAAAGACTTGTCCATGGCCCTTGAGGACACCCCGACATTCCACGGCCACCGTAGGCACAAAATCCAGAGCCAAAAGCCTGAGCAAACGCCACATACTCGCCCTTTGTTCATAGCCCGGAAAATTCTCACGGTCTGTAGATCGAGCCTTCATACATACATCCCCAAACCTAAGCTGAGTTTGTGTTTTCAGACTTCTGTCCCCACAGTCCTGGCCCACACACCATCCAAGCTGGGGCCCCTGGAGCCACACCTGAGGACTGTGGCTTCCCTCTCCAGGGGAATTCTGCCATTTCCATTGGCCACAACCCTATAGATTAGGAGAAACCTCCAAACTCCCGGAGGCCATCCCAATAGCGTTGGCTGCCCAGGACAAACAGGGATGATCTTTCACAAGTTAGGAAACTACCTCCACTCAGACCCAGAGACAGATATCCCCATAGAATAAGATTGAACTGGACAGGCACTTAGGCCCTAATCAGATCCATTGCTTTTGTTTCCAGGCATCTCTCATCAGAGGCCTGGTTACCAATACCAGCATATGGGGGATTACTGAGGCACTCATAGAAAAATCTCGTCTCCACATAGGAAATGTACTCTTTGGAGCTCTATAAAAACCTCTGTTTAGGAGAATCTTTCAGGGCCCCGGATCAAGCGCCCCATTCCAAGGTCTCCATGGACTTAAACCCACATTATGATCTATCCTGGGTAGAGTCCATGTCAACTCATCCCCCTTGGTTTCTCCCCCAGGGCCTGCAGATCAAACCTGCCTTGTTGCTAGGAGACAACTAGAATGGGAGGCGGGCTGCCCAGGCATCCATCCTTAGAACCCTACTCTGGAGTCGTTCCATATGGGACATCCTAGAGCCATCCAACAGGTCTCAAGTGTCCCACAGAAGGAATCTTTGCAGTCTGGTGCATCTCACAACTCCCATTGTGGGAAAATCTTCATGGCCTCTTGAGACGCTCCACTTTATAAAGGGGCCATCATGGACAGAAACTCCAACCTGAGCAAACGTCTGATATTCGCCCTGGCTTCAGGTGCATGAGATCTTGATTCAGCTCTGCAGAGTGTGCCTTCTGTGCCCTCACCCCAAAAACTTAGCCTAGCTTGTGTTCTCAGACTACCGTCCTCACACCCCTGGCCCAAAAGCCCTACAGTTTGGCAATACTGGGGCCACAATGCAGCACTCTGCCTGCCCTCCAGAAGATAAACGTTGCCTTATGGAGCTACCTAGAAACCCGAATGAGGATCAACTGAACGCCACTCGACTGCACCCCAAATATACAGTCTACCCTGTATAATGCCCTGTCTGACACAGCATGAGCCCACACCTCCAGACCTACACGCAACAGCTAGCCACACACTGAGCTCATTGTACCCATCAGGTCCTTAGGTCTTCATCTCTTCCCAACCTCGGTTTTCGGGTTTCAGAACCTAGACCTAAACTCCAATCACTGTCCAGGGTTGAACGTGATGCAGAAATCACAACTCTTCCTTCGCCATGGCCGGAAACCTTGTGGTTGGCATATTCTCCAACGTTCAGTGTAGGAGAATCCAGCGTGGCCCATGAGGCCCTTCCCATGCTTGAGGGCCTTGTTGGGCACAAATAGGCATTGTGACCCTAAGCATGAGCCCTGTCCTCAAGGAAGACCTCTCAGTGTCTGAATCAAGAGCCAACATACTGGACTTGCCATGCCCCTAGGCCCCCAAACTTAAACAGAGGTGGGGTTATCCAGTTGTCCCTACCAAGGACTCTGCTCTGGAATCCCTCTTTTATTGGCACACATGAGGTACATAAAATAAAATAAAAAAAAAAAAACAGAAAGGACACCTCCCATCCCACAGAATGTACCCAAACTCTTGGGATTGGGTCAAATCCTCAGAGAAGGAAAGCCATCCACAACCCATGAGGCCACGCCAGCATGCATTCGACCCACATTGTTGACACAAATCCAGAGACAAAACCTGAGCAAGCACCTCAAACTCACCCTTTTACATATCCCGAAGTGTTATCACGGTCTGTAGATTGGGCGTGCCATACCTATGTCCCCAAACCTAAGAGGAATTTGTGTTTTCAGACTTCTGTCCCCACAGGCCTGGCACACACACCCTCAAGGCTGGGCCCCTAGAGCCAAACTCAGAACTGTGCCTGCCCTCTCCAGGGGATTTCTGCCCATTCCATTGGCCACAACCCGATAGATTAGGAGAAACTCCAAAATCCCGAGGCCATTCCCAATATTATAGGCTGCCCAGGACAAACAGGGGCGATCTGACACAAGCCGAGCAACTACCTCCCCTCAGATCAATAGACACGTATCCCCAGGAAAGAGATTGAACCGGACAGGCACCTAGGCCCTAATCATATCCATTGCTTTTGTTTCCAGGCATCTCTCCTCAGAGGCCTGGTTTCCAATACCAGCATATGGGAGATTCCTTAGGCACTCATCAAAACAATTCTCTTCTCTACATAGGAAACGTACTCTTTAGAGCTCCATCAAAACCTCCGGTTATGAACATCCCTCAAGGCCCCGGATCAAGCACCCCATTCCAAGGTCTCCATGGACACAAATGCACATTATGACCCATCCTCAACTCACCCATTTCAACACACCCGCCTCGGTTACTCCCCGAGATCAAGCAGATCGAACTTGCCTTGGCGCTATGAGACACCTGGAATGGGAGGCAGGCTGCCCAGGCATCCATCCTTAGAACCCTGCTCTGGATAACTTCCTTATGGGATGTCCTGGAGCCATCCAGCAGGTCTCGACTGTCCCACGGAAGGAATCATTGCGGTTTGGAGCATCTCACAATTCCCATCGTGGGAAAACCTCCATGGCCTCGTGACACCCTCCCTTTCAGGAAGGGGCCGTCATGGACAGAAACTCCAACCTGAGCCAACGTCTGATCCTAGCTCTGTCTTCAGGTACACGGGATCTCGAATCATCTCTGCAGAGGGTTCCTGCCGTCCCCTCACCCCGAAATCTAAGTCTGGCTTGTGTTCTCAGAATTTTTTCCTCACACTCCTGGCCCAGAAGCCTTCCAGTTTGGGAATTCTGGAGCCACTATGTGGCACTGTGTCTTCCTTCCAGAAGAAAAACGTTGCCCTCTGGGGCTGCCCGGTAACCACAAATGAGTACCAACCTGCACGAAACTCGACTGCACCCCAGTGATTCAGTCTAGCCTGGGCCCTAATTCCCTGTGTGCCACAGCCTGAGCCTGAACCTCCCAACCCACACTCAACAGCTGGCCGAACACTGAGCACATCAGTCACACCATGGCCTTAGGTCTTCATCTCTTCCCAACCTCAGTTTTCAGGCTTCAGAACCTAGACCTTAAATCCAATCACAGTCCAGGAGTGAAAGTGTTGCAGAAATTAGAACTCCTTCTTCCCCATGGCCAGAAAACTTGTGGTTGCCATATTGTGCAACGTTCAGTGTAGGAGAAACCAGCATGGTACATTAGGCCACGCCCTGACTTGAGGGGCTCCTTGGGCACAAAAACACATTGTGAAACTCAATGTGAGCCCTATGCTCAAGGAAGGCCTCTCAGTGTCTGGACCAAGAGCCCACATATGGGGCTTGCCATGTTCTTAGGTCCCAATGTTAACCAGAGTTCTGGTTGTCCAGTCGCCCCTCCCCAGGACTCTGCTGTGGAATCCCTCTTTTGGTGGTCCACCTGAGGTAAAAAAAAAAAAAAAAAAAACAGAAAGGCCTCCTCCCTTCCCACAGAATGACCCCAAACTCTTGGGATTGGGTCAAATCCCCAGTAAGGGAGCCTCATCAATGGCCCATGAGGACACCCGGACATTCCATGGCAATCGGTGACACATATACGGAAAAAAATAAGCATGAGCAAGCACCTCACTTTCGCCCTTAGTTCATATCCCGAAGAGTTCTCCTCACGGTCTATATATCGGGCCGGCCATACCTACAGACCCAAACCTAAGTGGAGTTTGTGTTTTCAGACTTTTGTCGAAATAGCCCTGGACCACACACACTCCACACTTGGGTCCCTGGAGCCACACCTCAGGACTGTGCTTCCCTTTCAAGAGAATTCTTCCCATTCCATTGGCCACAACCTTGCAAATTAGGAAAAACCTCCAAAGTTACCGAGGCCATCCCAATAGTGTAGGCCGCCCAGGACAAACAGGTGTGATCTCAAACCAGCTGAGCAACTACCTCCACTCAGACAAAAGATGTCCCCAGAGAAGAATATTGAACCGGACAGGCCCCTAGGCCCTAATCAGATCCATTGCTTTGGTTTCCAGGCATCTCTCCTCAGAGGCCTCATTTCCAATACCAGCAAATGGTGGTTTCCTGAGGCACCAATAAGAACAAATCTCATCTCCCTATGGAAAACTTGCTCATTGGAGCTTTGTTATAACCTCTGGTTAGGAGAATCCTGCAGGGCCCTGGTGCCACTGCCCCATACCAAGGTCTCAATGGACTCAAACCAACATTAAGACCATCTTCAGGAAAGTCCATTTCAACTCATTTAAGACCATCCTCAGGAAAGTCCATTCCAACTCAGCCCCCTCTGATGCTTCCCCAAGCCAGCAGATCAAAAGTCTCTTGTTGCTAGGAGACAATTGGAATTGAGGCTGTCTGCCCAGGCATCCATACTTAGAACCCTGTTCTGGAAAAATACTTTAGGAGACGTCCTGGAGCCATCCAACAAATCTTAATTGTACCACAGAAGGTATCCTTACTGTTTGGAGCATCTCACAACTCTAATAGTGGGAAAACTCCCATGGCCTCATAATGACCCCCCCCTTCATGAAGGGGCCAACATGGACAGAAACTCCAACCAGAGCCAAAGTCTGATCCTCGACCTGACTTCAGACTCATGAGATCTCAATTCAGCTCTGCAGAGTGTGCCTGCTATGTCCATTCCCCGAAACCTAAGCCTAGCTTGTGTTCTCAGAATTCCGTCCTCACTCTCCTGGCCCACAAGCCCTCCAGTTGGGGAATTCCGAAGCCACAATGCAGCACTCTGCCTGCCCTCCAGAAGAAAACCTTTGCCCTATGCTGCTAATAAGAAACCCCAAATGATTATCTAATGCATGCCAGTCGACTGTAAAGCAATTATACAGCCTACCCTGAATGCGAATGCCCTGTCTGGCACAGCCTGAGACAAGACATCCCAAACGACACCAAGCCAGCTGGCTCCAACCTGGACACAAGGGACCCGCTATGGCTGTAGTTCGTCATCTCTGCCCAACCTCGGTTTTCAGGCTTCAGAACCTAGACCTTATCTCCAATCACTGCCCAGGGGTGAACGTGATGCAGAAATTAGAATTCCTCCTTCCCATGGCCAGAAACCTTGTGGTTAGCATGTTGTCCAACGTTCAATGTGGGAAAACCTGCATTGTCGGAAAGGCCACGCCAGTGCTTGAGGGCCGCCTAGGGCACAGACATGCATTGTGACCTGTAGCGTGAGTCCCGTATTAAAGTAACGCCTCTCAGTGGCTGGACCAAGATCCTGCATATGGGGCTTGTCAAATCCATAGGCCCCCAGGCTTAACCAGAGAGCGAGTATTCCAGTTGTCTGTACCCACTGCTATGCTCCAGAATCCCTCTACTGAGGGGACACATGAAGCAGAAAACAGGACTCTTCCCTTCCCACAGAATGACCCCAAACTCTTGGGGGCTGGACAACCTACCAGAGAGGGAGAACTCTACGACCTATGAGGAAACTCCTACATTAAACGGCCATTGTGGACAAAATATCCAGAGACAAAAGACTGAGCGACTGCCTCCCTCTCACCCTTCTTTCATATCCAGAGGAGCTCCCCTCACGGACTGTAGATCAGGCCTGCCATAACCTCGGCCCCAAACCTGAGCTGAGTTTGGGTTTTTGGATGTCTGTCTGCACAGCCGTGGCCCACACCGCCTCCAGGCTGGGGTCTCTGGAGCCACACCACAGAACTGTGCCTGCTCTCTCCTAAGAAACTGCCCGTTCCATTGGCCACAACGCTACAAAATAGTAGAAACCTCAAGGTCCCCAAGGACATCCCACTACCGCAAGCCGCACTGGACAAACAGGGGCATTATGACACCAGCTGAGCAACTACTACCTCCATGCAGACACACAGACTGATATCCGCAGAGACAGAAGATTGAACCAGACAGGCCCCTAGGCCCTATTATGAACTCTTGCTTTGGTGTCCAGGTATCACTCCTCAGAGACCTGGGTTCGAAGACCAGCATATGGGGCTATCCTGAGGCACCAGACAGAACACATCTCATCTCCGCATGGAAAGCTTCCTTTTTGGAGTTGTGTCAAACCCTTCAGGTTGGAGAATCCTGCAGAGTCCCTTAGCTACTGCCACATTCCAAGGTCTCCATGGCCACCAACCCACATTATGACTCATCCTCATGAAAGTCCATTTAAACTCAGCCTTCTGGGTAGCTCACCCAAGAGCCCGCAGATTGAGCGTGCCTTGTCTCGACCAGGCAATGGGAAGGTGAGTTGGCGTTTCTCGGCATCCATGCTTAGGCCCCTGCTCTCGAGTCTTTCTGTATGGGGCATCCTGGAACCATCCAATAGTACTCGACTGTCCTGAAGAAGGAAACTTTGAAGTTTAGAGCAGCTCACAACTCCCAGCGTAGGGAAACCTCCCAGGCCTCATGAGGCCCCCACCCCCTTCAGGAAGGGGCCGTCATGGACACAAACTCCAGCTTGAGGCAACATCTGATACTCGCCCTGACCTCAGATGCAGGAGATGTCGATTCAGCCTCTGCACAGTGGGCCCAAACCTCGTGCTACCTTGTGTTTTCAGATTTCCTTCCTCACACTCCTGGCAAACATGTCCTCAAGACTTGGAATTCTGGAACCAAAATGCAGCCGTATGCTGGCCCTCCAGAAGAAAAACGTTGCTCTTTGGGGATCTCCATAAACCCCAAATGAGGATCAACCTGCTAGGTTCTCGACCTCACCCCAATTGGATTGTTCGGGTTGTCCATTCATCCCTCCCCAGAGCTCTGCTTTGGAATCCCTCTTTGGGTGGGACACCTGAGGTAACAAAACTAAAAGGACTCCTCCCATCCTTCAGATTGACCCCAAACAATTGGGATTGGACCAAATTCACAGAGAGGAAGTCTCGTCCATGGCCCATGAGGCCTCCCCGAGATTCCATAGCCATCGTTGACAACAAATCCAGAGACAACAGTCTGAGCAAGCGCCTCACACTCGCTCTTTTGTCGTATCCCGAGGAGTTCTCCTCAAGGTCTGTAGATCGGGCCTGCCATACCTACTTGCCAAACCTAAGCCGAGTTTGTGTTTTCAGACTTCTGTCCCCACATTCCTGGCCCACAGACCCTTCTGGTTGGGGCCCGTGGAGACACACATCAGGACTGTGCCTGTCCATACCATGGGAATTCTGCCCATTCCATAGTCCACCATCGTACAAATTAGGAAAAACCTCCAGAGACCCCAAGGACTTCCCAATAATGTAGGCCGCCCAGGACAAACAATGGTCATCTGAAACCAGGACTAGGATTCCGAGCAGGGTTCTAAGGATGGATGGCTGGGTAGCCCACATCGCATTCCAATTGTCTCCAAGCAACAAGACAGGTTAGATCTGATGGATCTGGGGGAGCAACCGAGGAGGCTGAGTTGAAATGGACTCTCCCGTGGATGTGTCCTAATATGATATTGTGTCTATGGAGACCTTGGAATGAAGCTGTGGCACTGGGGCCCTGAAGGGTTCTCCTAAAGAGAGGCTTTCACACAGCTCCATCGTGCATGTTTCCCATGTTTAGATGAGATTTGTTCTGATGGGTGAGTCAAGAAACAGCCATATGCTGTTATTGAAATCCAGGCCTCTGAGGAGAGATGCCTGGAAACCAAAGCATTGGATCTGATATGTGCCTAAGGCACGTTCGATCCTTTTTACTTCTGGGGACAGCATTCTACGGGTCTGAGTGCCGGTAGGTGCACAGATGTGCCCAGATTGCCCCTGTTTGTCCTGGGAAGCCACAAATATTGAGATGGCCTCACGTAATTTGGAGGTTCATCCTATTAGTAGGGTTGTGGCCATTGGAATGGGCACATACAATTCCCTTGGAGAGGGCAAGCACAGTCGTCAGGATTGGCTCCAGGGGCCTGATCCTGTAGGGTGAGTAGGCCAGGGCTGATTGGACAGTTGTCTGAAAACACAAACTCGGCTTATGTTTCGGGTCATAGGTATGGCAGGACTGATCTTCGGACCATGAGGGGAACTCTTCGGGATATGAAAATAGGGCGAGTGTGAGGCTCTTGCTCAAGTTTTTGTCTCTTGATATCGTGTCACTCATGGTCGTGAAATTTCCGGGTGACTTCATGGGAAATGGACAAGTCTTACTCTCTGGGGGTTTGGCCGCTCCCAAAGAGTTTGGGGTCATTCTGTGGGATGGAAGTAGTCCGTTTTTCTGTTGTTGTTAATTTGTTTTGTTTTGTTTTTCAACCTCAGGTGTCCCACCAAATGAGGGATTCCAGAATAGAGCCCTGGACGGGGCGACTGGACAAACAGAAATCTGGTTAAAAATTGGTGCCTAGGGACATGTCAAGTCCATTATGACATCTAAAGGTCCAGCCACCAAGAGGACGTACTAGAGGACAGGACTCACGCTGAGGTCACAATGCGTGTTTCCGCCCTCGTCACACTCAAGAATGGGCGAGGCCTCAGGCTGAATGCTGTTTTCTCCTACCTTGAACGTTGGACAACATGCCAACCACAAGGTTTCTTGACATGGGTAAGGAAGAGTTCTGATTTCTGCATCACAGTCACCGCTGGGCAGTGATTGGAGATAAGGTCTAGGTTCTGAAGCCTGAAAACTGAGGTAGGGAAGAGATGACCTAAAGCCATGGTGGGTCAGAAGTGCTCAGTGTGCTGTCAGCTGTCTGGGTGTTGGTCACGAGGTCCAGGCTCAGGTTGTCAGACAGTACATTAGTGCCCATGTTAGACTAAATATTTTGGGTGCATTCGAGTGCCGTGTATGTTCTTATCTGAAGAACTCTTCAGTATATGAAGAATGAGCGAGTCTGAGGCGCGTGCTCAGGCTTTTGTCTCTGGATTTTGTATCAGCAATGGCCGTGGAATGTTCGTGAGGCCTCATGGGCCATGGACGAATCTTGCTCTCTGTGGACTTTGCCCGATCCAAATTGATTTCCGTCAATCTGTGAGATGGGAGGAGTCCTTTCAGCTTTGTTACCTCAGGGGTCTCACCAAAAGAGGAATTCCAAAGCAGAGCCCTGGCGAAGAGTGAAGGAACAAACCGAACTATGTTTAAAACTTGCGGCCTAGGGTCATGGCAAACCCAATATGCTGTCTCTCCATCCAGCCACTGAGAGGCCTTACCTGAGGACTGGGCTCAGGCTGAGGGTCACAATGTGTGTTTGTGACCAATGTGGCCCGCACGGATGGGCGGGGCTTCATGGGACACACAGGTTTCAAGTACACTGAACCTTGGACAACATGCCAACCACAAGGTTTCTTGCCATGGGGAAAGAGTTCTGATTTCTGCATCATTTTCAAACCGGGGCCGTGATTGGCGATAAGGTCTAGGTTCTGAAGCCTGAAAACCGAGGTTGAGAAGAGATTACGACCTAAGGTCATGGCGGGTTCGATGTGCTCAGTGTGCGGCCAGTTGTCTGGGTGGGGCCAGGAGGTCCAGGCTCAGGCTGCGTCAGAAAGGGCATTAGTGCCCAAGACAGCCTATATATTTGGGGTAGAGCAGAATGGTGTGCAGGTTTTCCTCATTTGGGGTTTCTGGGTAGCCCCGGGGGGCAATGTTTTTCTTCTGGAGGGCAGGCAGAGTGCTGCATTGTAGTTCTGGAATGCCAAACTGGAGGGCTTGTGGGACAGTAGTCTGAGAACGGAAGTCTGAGAACCCAAGCTAGGCCTAGGATTCTTGGTGAGGATATGGCAGGCACAATCTACAGACCTGAATCGAGATCTCGTGCATATGAAGTCAGGGCGAGAATCAGACGATCGATCAGGTTGGACATTCTGTCCCTGATGGCCCCTTCTTGAAGGGGGGTTGGATAACAAGGCCATGTGGGTTTTCCCACGATGGGAGATGTGTGAAGCTCCAAACTGCAAAGATTCTTCTGCAGGACAATGGAGACCTGTCGGTTGACTGCAGGACTAGGATTCAGAGCAGTTTTCTAAGGATGGATGGCTGGGTAGCCCACCTCGCATTCCAATTGTCTCCAAGCAACAAGACAGGTTAGATCTGCTGGATCTGGGGGAGCAACCGAGGAGGCTGAGTTGAAATGGACACTCCCGTGGTGTGTCCTAATATGATTTTGTGTCTATGGAGACCTTGGAATGAAGCGGTGGCACTGGGGCCCTGAAGGGTTCTCCGAAAGTGAGGCTTTCACATAGCTCCATCGTGCAAGTTTCCCTTGAGTAGATGAGATTTGTTCTGATGGGTGAGTCAAGAAACAGCCATATGGTGTTATTGAAATCCAGGCCTCTGAGGAGAGATGCCTGGAAACCAAAGCAATGGATCCGATAGGTGTCTAGGGGCCTCTTAATTCCTTTTTGCGTCTGGGTACATCAGTCCACGGGTCTGAGTGCCGGAAGGTGCTCAGATGGGCCCGGATTGCCCCTGTTTGTCCTGGAAGCCACAAATATTGGGATGGACTCAGGGATTTGGAGGTTTATACTCTTAGTAGGTTTGTGGCCATTGGAATGGGAAGATACAATTCCCTTGCAGAGGGCAAGCACAGTCGTCAGGTTGGGATCCAGGGGCCTGAGCCTGTAGGGTGTGTAGGCCAGGGCTGTTTGGACAGTTGTCTGAAAACACAAACATGGCTTCTGTTTCGGGTCATAGGTATGGCAGGGCTGATCTACAGACTGTGAGGAGAACTCTTCGGGATATGGAAAAAGGGCGAGTGTGAGGCTCTTGCTCAAGTTTTTGTCTCTGGATATCGTATCACTCATGGTCGTGAAATTTCTGGGTGACTTCATGGGAAATGGACGAGTCTTACTCTCTGGGGATTTGGCCCCGTCCAAAGAGTTTGGGGTCATTCTGTGGGATGGAAGAAGTCCGTTGTTCTGTTGTTGTTGATTTGTTTTGTTTTGTTTTTCAACCTCAGGTGTCCCACCAAATGAGGGATTCCAGAGTAGAGCCCTGGTGAGGGGCGACGAGACAAACAGAAATCTGGTTAAAAATTGGGGCCTAGGGACATGTCAAGCCCATTATGACATCTAATGGTCCAGCCACTGAGAGGACGTACTAGAGGACAGCACTCATGCTGAGGGTCACTATGCGTGTTTATGCCCTCGTCACACTCAAGAATGGGCGGGGCCTCAGGGTGAATGCTGGTTTCTCCTACACTGAACGTTGGACAACATGCCAACCACAAGGTTTCTTGCCATGGGTAAGGAAGAGTTCTGATTTCTGCATCACAGTCATCCCTGGGCAGTGATTGGAGATAAGGTCTAGTTTCTGAAACCTGAAAACTGAGGTAGGGAAGAGATGATGACCTAAGACCATGGCGGGTCTGATGTGCTCAGTGTGCGGTCAGCTGTCTGGGTGTTGGTCACGAGGTCCGGGCTCAGGTTGTCAGACAGTGCATTAGTGCCCAGGTTAGAATATATATTTTGGGTGCATTCGAGTGCCGTGTAAGTTCTTATCTGAAGAACTCTTCAGAATATGAAGAATGAGCGAGTCTGAGGCGCGTTTTCAGGCTTTTGTCTCTGGATTTTTTATCAGTGATGGCCGTGGAATGTTGGGGAGGCCTCATGTGCCATGGACGAATCTTGTTCTCTGTGCACTTGGCCCGATCCCAATTGTTTTCCGTCAATCTGTGAGATGGGAGGTCCCCTTTCAGGTTTGTTACCTCAGGTGTCCCACCAAAAGAGGAATTCCAAAGTAGAGCCCTTGGGAAGAGTGAAGGGACAACCCGAATTATTGTTAAAAATTGGGGCCTAGAGGCATGGCAAGCCCAATATGCTGTCTCTCCATCCAGCCACTGAGTGGCCTTACCTGAGGACTGGGCTCAGGCTGAGGGTCACAATGTGTGTTTGTGACCAATGTGGCCCGAAAGCATGGGCGGGGCCTCATGGGCCACACTGGTTTCAACTACACTGAACATTGTACCACATGCCAACCACAAGGTTTCTTGCCATGGGGAAAGAGTTCTGATTTCTGCATCATTTTCAAACCCGGGCCGTGATTGGAGATAAGGTCTAGGTTCTGAAGCCTGACAACCGAGCATGAGAAGAGATGACGACCTAAGGCCATGAGGGGTCCGATGTGCTCTGTGTGCGGCAGACTGTCTGGGTGGGCCCAGGAGGTCCAGGATCAGGCTGTGTCAGAAAGGGCATTAGTGCCCAGGTCAATCTATATATTTGGGGTACAGACGAATGGCGTGCAGGTTGATCCTCATTTGGGGTTTCTGGGTAGCCACAGAGGGCAATGTTTTTCTTCTGGAGGGCAGGCAGAGTGCTGCATTGTAGTTCTGCATTGCCAAACTGGAGGGCTTGTGGGCCTTAGTCTGAGGACGGAGGTCTTAGAACCCAAGCTAGGCCTAGGTTTCTGGGTGAGGATATGGCAGGCACAATCTACAGACCTGAATTGAGATCTCGTGCATCTGAAGTCAGGGCGAGGATCAGACGATCGCTCAGGTTGGACATTTTGTTCCTGATGGCACCTTCTTGAACGGGGGGTGGCTCACGAGCCCATGGGGTTTTTCCCACGATGGGAGTTGTGAGAAGCTCCCAACTGCAAAGATTCTTCTGCAGGACAATGGAGACCTGTTGGTTGGCTCCAGTACAACGATTCCGAGGAGGGTTCTAAGGATTGATGTCTGGGTAGCCCACCTCACATTCCAATTTTCTCCAAGCAACAAGACAGGTTAGATCTGCTGGATCTGGAGGAGCTACCGAGAAGGCTGGGTTGAAAAGGATACGCCCGTGGATGTGTCCTAATATGATATTTTGTCTATGGAGACCATGGATAGAAGCGGTGGCACTGGGGCCCTGAAGGGTTCTCTTAAAGAGGGGCTGTCACACAGCTCCACCATGCAAGTTTCCCATGTGTAGATGATATTTGTTCTGATGGGTGAGTCAAGAAACAGGCATATGCTGTAATTGAAATCCAGGCCTCTGAAGAGAGATGCCTGGAAGTCAAACCAATGGATACGATAGTTGCCTAGGGGCCTGTTCGTTCCTTTTTACCTCTGGGGACATCAGTCTACGGGTCTGAGTGCAGATAGGTGCTCAGATGGGCCCAGAATGCCCCTCTTTGTCCTGGGAAGCCACAAATATTGGGATGGCCTCAGGGACTTTGGAGGTTTATCCTCTTAGTAGGGTTCTGGCCATTGGAATGGGCACATACAGTTCCATTGGAGAAGGCAAGCACAGTCGTCAGGTTTGGCTCGAGGGGCCCGAGGCTGTAGGGTGTCTATGCCAGGGCTGTTTGTACAGTTTCTGAAAACAAAAACTCGGCTTATGTTTCGGGACATAGGTATAGCAGGACTGATCTACAGAACATGAGGAGAACTCTTAGGGATATGGAAAAAGGGCGAGTGTGAGGCTCTTGCTCAAGTTTTAGTCTCTGGATATCGTTTCACTCATGGTCGTGAAAATTTCGGGTGACTTCATGGGAAATGGACGAATCTTACTCTCTGGGGGTTTGGCCCCATCCAAAGAGTTTTGGTAATTCTGTGGGATGGAAGAAGTACGTTGTTCTGTTGTTGTTGATTTGTTTGTTTGTTTTTCAACCTCAGGTGCCCAACAAATGAGGGATTCCAGAGTAGAGCCCTGGGGAGGGGCGACTGGACAACCAGAAATCTGGTTAAAAATTGGGGCCTAGGGACATGTCAAGCCCATTATGACATCTATGGTCCAGCCACTGAGAGGACGTACTAGAGGACAGGACTCACGCTGAGGGTCACAATGTGTGTTTATGCCCTCCTCGCACTCAAGAATGGGCGGGACCTCAGGGTGAATGCTGGTTTCTCCTACACTGAACGTTGGACAACATGCCAACCACAAGGTTTCTTGCCATGGGTAAGGAAGTGTTCTGAGTTCTGCATCACCGTCACCCCTGGGCAGTGCTTGGAGATAAGGTCTAGGTTCTGAAGCCTGAAAACTAAGGTAGAGAAGAGATGATGAACTAAGGCCATGGCAGGTCTGATGAGCTCAATGTGCGGTCTGCTGTCTGGGTGTTGGTCACGAGGTCCGGGCTCAGGTTGTCAGACAGTGCATTAGTGCCCAGGTTAGAATATATATTTTGGGAGCCTTCGAGTGCCGTGTAGGTTCTTCTGAAGAACTCTTCAGGATATGAAGAATGAGCGAGTCTGAGGCGCGTGCTCAGGGTTCTGTCTCTGGATTTTTTATCAGCGATGGCCGTGAAATGTTGGTGAGGCCTCATGGGCCATGGACGAATCTTGCTCTCTGTGGCCTTGCCCGATCCCAATTGATTTCCGTCAATCTGTGAGATGGGAGGACTCCTTTCAGCTTTGTTACCTCAGGTGTCCCACCAAAAGAGGAATTCCAAAGCAGAGCCCTGGGGAAGAGTGAAGGGACAACCCGAACTATGGTTAAAAATTGGGGCCTAGGGTCATGGCAAACCCAATATGCTGTCTCTCCATCCAGCCACTGAGAGGCCTAGCCTGAGGACTGGGCTCAGGCTGAGGGTCACAATGTGTGTTTGTGACCAATGTGGCCCGCACGCATGGGCGGGGCCTCATGGGCCACACTGGTTTCAACGACATTGAACCTTGGACAACATGCCAACCACAAGGTTTCTTGCCATGGGGAAAATATTCTTATTTCTGCATCATTTTCAAACCCAGGCCGTGACTGGAGATAAGGTCTAGGTTCTGAAGCCTGAAAACCGAGGTTGAGAAGAGATGACGACGTAAGGCCATGGCGGGTCCGATGTGCTCAGTGTGCGGCCAGCTGTCTGGGTGGGGCCAGGAGGTCCAGGCTCAAGCTGTGTCAGAAAGGGCATTAGTGCCAGGGTCAGCCTATATATTTGGGGTACAGCCGAATGGCGTGCAGGTTGATCCTCATTTGGGGTTTCTGCGTAGCCCCAGAATGCAATGTTTTTCTTCTGGAGGGCAGGCAGAGTGCTGCATTGTAGTTCTGGATTGCCAAACTGGAGGGCTTGTTGACCAGTAGTGAGAGGACGGAAGTCTGAGAACCCAAGCCAGGCCTAGGTTTCTGGGTGAGGATATGGCAGGCACAATCTACAGTCCTGAATCGAGATCTCGTGCATCTGAAGTCTGGGCGAGGATCATAGGATCACTCAGGTTGGACATTCTGTCCCTGATGGCCCCTTCTTGAAGGTGGGGTGGATCTCGAGGCCATGAGGGTTTTCCCAAGATGGGAGTTGTGAGAAGCTCCCAACTGCAAAGATTCTTCTGCAGGACAATTGATACTTGTTGCTTGGCTCCAGGACAACGATTCAGAGCAGGGTTCTAAGGATAGATCCCTGGGTAGCCCACCTCGCATTCCAATTGTCTCCAAGCGACAAGACAGGTTAGATCTGCTGGATCTGGGGGAGCAACCGAGGAGGCTGAGTTGAAATGGACTCTCCCGTGGATGTGTTTAATATGATTTTGTGTCTATTGAGACCTTGAAATGAAGCGGTGGCCCTGGTGCCCTGAAGGTTTCTCCTAAAGAGAGGCTTTCACAGCTCCATCGTGCAAGTTTCCCATGTGTAGATGAGATTTGTTCTGATGGGTGAGTCTAGAAACAGCCATATACTGTTATTGAAATCCTGGCCTCTGAGGAGAGATGCCTGGAAACCAAAGCAATGGTTCCAATAGGTGCCTAAGGGCCTCTTCGTTCCTTTTTAAGTCTGGGGAAATCAGTGTTCGGGTCTGAGTGCAGATAGGTGCTCAGATGGGCCCAGATTGCCCCTGTATGTCCAGGGAAGCCACAAATATTGGGATGGCCTCAGGGACTTTGGAGGTTTATCCTCTTAGAAGGGTTGTGGCCATTGGATGGGCACATACAATTCCCTTGGAGATGGAAAGCACAGTCGTCAGGATTGGCTCCAGGGGCCTGAGCCTGTAGGGTGTGTAGGCCAGGGATGTTTGGACAGTGGTCTGAAAACACAAACTTGTCTTACGTTTCGGGTCATAGGTATGGCGGGACTGATCTACAGACCATGAGGAGAACTCTTCGGGATATGAAAAAAGGGCGAGTGTGAGGCTCTTGATCAAGTTTTTGTCTCTAGATATCGTGTCAATCATGGTCCTGAAATTCCGGGTGACTTCATGAGAAATGGACGAGTCTTACTCTCTGGGGGTTAGGCCTCGTCCAAAGAGTTTGGGGTCATTCTGTGGGATGGAAGAAGTCCGTTGTTCTGTTGTTGTTGATTTGTTTTGTTTTGTTTTTCAACCTCAGGTGTGCTACCAATGCGGGATTCCAGTGTAGAGCCCTGGGGAGGGGCGAATGAACAACCAGAAATCTGGTTAAAAATTGGGGCCTAGGGACATGTCAAGCGCATTATGACATCTAATGGACGAGCCCCTGTGAGGACGTACGAGAGGACAGGACTCCCGCTGAGGGTCACAATGCGTGTTTATGCCCTCGTCGCACTCAAGAATGGGCGGGGCCTCAGGGTGAATGCTGGTTTCTCTTACACTGATCGTTGGACAACATGCCAACCACAAGGTTTCTTTCCATGGGTAAGGAAGAGTTCTGATTTCTGCATCACAGTCACCCCTGGGCAGTGATTGGAGATAAGGTCTAGGTTCTGAAGCCTGAAAACTGAGGTTGGGAAGAGATGATGACCTAAGGCCATGGCGGGTCTAATGTGCTCAGTGTGCGGTCAGCTGTCTGTGTGTTGGTCACGAGGTCCGGACTCAGGTTGTCAGAGAGTGCATTAGTGCCCAGTTTAGACTATATATTTTGGGTGCATTCGAGTGCCATGTAGGTTCTTATGTGAAGAACTCTTCAGGATATGAAGAATGAGCGAGTCTGAGGCGCGTGCTCAGGGTTCTGTCTCTGGATTTTTTATCAGCGATGTCCGTGAAATGTTGGTGAGGCCTCATGGGCCATGGACGAATCTTGCTCTCTGTGGACTTGGCCCGATCCCAATTGATTTCCGTCAATCTGTGAGATGGGAGGACTCCTTTCAGCTTTGTTACCTCAGGTGTCCCACCAAAAGAGGAATTCCAAAGCAGAGCCCTGGGGAAGAGTGAAGGGACAACCCGAACTATGGTTAAAAATTGGGGCCTAGGGTCATGGCAAACCCAATATGCTGTCTCTCCATCCAGCCACTGAGAGGCCTAACCTGAGGACTGGGCTCAGGCTGAGGGTCACAATGTGTGTTTGTGACCAATGTGGCCCGCACGCATGGGCGGGGCCTCATGGGCCACACTGGTTTCAACGACATTGAACCTTGGACCACATGCCAACCACAAGGTTTTTTGCCATGGGGAAAATATTCTGATTTCTGCATCATTTTCAAACGCGGGCCGTGACTGGAGATAAGGTCTAGGTTCTGAAGCCTGAAAACCGAGGTTGAGAAGAGATGACGACGTAAGGCCATGGCGGGTCCGATGTGCTCAGTGTGCGGCCAGCTGTCTGGGTGGGGCCAGGAGGTCCAGGCTCAAGCTGTGTCAGAAAGGGCATTAGTGCCAGGGTCAGCCTATATATTTGGGGTACAGCCAAATGGCGTGCAGGTTGATCCTCATTTGGGGTTTCTGCGTAGCCCCAGAGTGCAATGTTTTTCTTCTGGAGGGCAGGCAGAGTGCTGCATTGTAGTTCTGGATTGCCAAACTGGAGGGCTTGTTGACCAGTAGTGAGAGGACGGAAGTCTGAGAACCCAAGCCAGGCCTAGGTTTCTGGGTGAGGATATGGCAGGCAGGCACAATCTACAGTCCTGAATCGAGATCTCGTGCATCTGAAGTCTGGGCGAGGATCATAGGATCACTCAGGTTGGACATTCTGTCCCTGATGGCCCCTTCTTGAAGGTGGGGTGGATCTCGAGGCCATGAGGGTTTTCCCAAGATGGGAGTTGTGAGAAGCTCCCAACTGCAAAGATTCTTCTGCAGGACAATTGATACTTGTTGCTTGGCTCCAGGACAACGATTCAGAGCAGGGTTCTAAGGATAGATCCCTGGGTAGCCTACCTCGCATTCCAATTGTCTCCAAGCGACAAGACAGGTTAGATCTGCTGGATCTGGGGGAGCAACCGAGGAGGCTGCGTTGAAATGGACTCTCCCGTGGATGTGTTTAATATGATTTTGTGTCTATGGAGACCTTGGAATGAAGCGGTGGCCCTGGGGCCCTGAAGGGTTCTCCTAAAGAGAGGCTTTCACAGCTCCATCGTGCAAGTTTCCCATGTGTAGATGAGATTTGTTCTGATGGGTGAGTCTAGAAACAGCCATATACTGTTATTGAAATCCTGGCCTCTGAGGAGAGATGCCTGGAAACCAAAGCAATGGTTCCAATAGGTGCCTAAGGGCCTCTTCGTTCCTTTTTAAGTCTGGGGAAATCAGTGTTCGGGTCTGAGTGCAGATAGGTGCTCAGATGGGCCCAGATTGCCCCTGTATGTCCAGGGAAGCCACAAATATTGGGATGGCCTCAGGGACTTTGGAGGTTTATCCTCTTAGAAGGGTTGTGGCCATTGGATGGGCACATACAATTCCCTTGGAGATGGAAAGCACAGTCGTCAGGATTGGCTCCAGGGGCCTGAGCCTGTAGGGTGTGTAGGCCAGGGATGTTTGGACAGTGGTCTGAAAAACACAAACTTGGCTTACGTTTCGGGTCATAGGTATGGCGGGACTGATCTACAGACCATGAGGAGAACTCTTCGGGATATGAAAAAAGGGCGAGTGTGAGGCTCTTGATCAAGTTTTTGTCTCTGAATATCGTGTCAATCATGGTCCTGAAATTCCGGGTGACTTCATGAGAAATGGACGAGTCTTACTCTCTGGGGGTTAGGCCTCGTCCAAAGAGTTTGGGGTCATTCTGTGGGATGGAAGAAGTCCGTTGTTCTGTTGTTGTTGATTTGTTTTGTTTTGTTTTTCAACCTCAGGTGTGCTACCAAATGTGGGATTCCAGTGTAGAGCCCTGAGGAGGGGCGAATGAACAACCAGAAATCTGGTTAAAAATTGGGGCCTAGGGACATGTCAAGCGCATTATGACATCTAATGGTCGAGCCCCTGTGAGGACGTACGAGAGGACAGGACTCCCGCTGAGGGTCACAATGCGTGTTTATGCCCTCGTCGCACTCAAGAATGGGCGGGGCCTCAGGGTGAATGCTGGTTTCTCTTACACTGATCGTTGGACAACATGCCAACCACAAGGTTTCTTGCCATGGGTAAGGAAGAGTTCTGATTTCTGCATCACAGTCTCCCCTGGACAGTGATTGGAGATGAGGTCTAGGTTCTGAAGCCTGAAAACTGAGGTTGGGAAGAGATGATGACCTAAGGCCATGGCGGGTCTAATGTGCTCAGTGTGCGGTCAGCTGTCTGTGTGTTGGTCACGAGGTCCGGACTCAGGTTGTCAGAGAGTGCATTAGTGCCCAGTTTAGACTATATATTTTGGGTGCATTCGAGTGCCGTGTAGGTTCTTATCTGAAGAACTCTTCAGGATATGAAGAATGAGCGAGTCTGAGGCGCGTGCTCAGGCTTTTGTCTCTGGATTTTGTATCAGCGATGGCCGTGGAATGTTGGGGAGGCCTCATGGGCCATGGACAAATCTTGCTCTCTGTGGATTTGGCCCGATCCCAATTGTTTTTCGTCAATCTGTGGGATGGCGGGAATCCTTTCAGGTTTGTTACCTCAGGTGTCCCACCAAAAGAGGAATTCCAAATCAGAGCCCTAGGAAGAGTGAAGGGACAACCCGAACTATGGTTAAAAATTGGGACCTAGGGGCAAGGCATGCCCAATATGATGTCTCTCCATCCAGCCACTGAGAGGACTTACCTGAGGACTGGGCACTAGCTGAATTTCACACTGTGTGTTTGTGACCAATGTGGACCGCAAGCATGGGAGGGGCCTCATGGGCCACCCTGGATTCAAGTACCCTGAACCTTGGACAATATGCCAACCACAAGGTTTCTTGCTATGGGGATAGAGTTCTGATTTCTGCATCATTTTCAAACCCGGGCAGTGATTGGAGATAAGGTCTAGGTTCTGAAGCCTGAAAACCGAGGTTGAGAAGAGATGACGACCTAAGGCCATGGCGGGTCCATTATGCTCAGTGGGCGGCCAGCTGTCTGGGTGGGGCCAGGAGGTCCAGGCTCAGGCTGTGTCAGAAAGGGCATTAGTGCCCGGGTCAGCATATATATTTAGGGTACAGCCGAATGCCGTGCAGGTTGATCCTCATTTGTGGTTTCTGGGTAGGCCCAGAGGGCAATGTTTTTCCTCTGGAGGGCAGGTAGAGTGCTGCATTGTAGTTCTGGGTTGCCAAACTAGAGGGCTTGTGGGCCAGTGGTCTTAGGACGGAAATCTGAGAACTCAAGCTAGGACTAGGTCTCTGGGTGAGGATATGGCAGGCACAATCTCCAGATCTGAATCGAGATCTCCTGCATCTGAAGTCAGGGCGAGGATCTGACGATCGCTCAGGATGGACATTCTGTGCCTGATGGCCCCTTCTTGAAGGGGGGGTGGATCACGAGGCCATGGGGATTTTTCCACTATGGGAGTTGTGAGAAGCTCCCAACTGCAAAGAATCTTCTGTAGGACAATTGAGACCTGTTGGTTGTCTTCAGGACAAGTTTCCGAGCAGGGTTCTAAGGATGGATGTCTGTGTTGCACACCAGCATTCCAATTGTCTCCAAAAAACAAGACAGGTTAGATCTGCTGGATCTGGGGGAGCAACCGAGGAGGCTGAGTTGAAATGGACTCTCCTGTGAATGTGTCCTAATATGATTTTGTGTCTATGGATACCTTGGAATGAAGCGGTGGCACTGGGGCCCTGAAGGGTTCTCCTAAAGAGAGGCTTTCACACAGCTCCATCGTGCAAGTTTCCCATGTGTACATGAGATTTATTCTGATGGGTGAGTCAAGAAACAGGCATATGCTGTTATTGAAATCCAGGCCTCTGAGGAGAGATGACTGGAAGCGAACCAATGGATCCGATAGGTGCCTAGGGGCCTGTTCGTTCCTTTTTACCTCGGGGGACATCAGTCTACTGGTCTGAGTGCAGGTAGGTGCTCAGATAGGACCAGATTGCCCCTGTTTGTCCTGCGAAGCCACAAATATTGGAATGGCCTCAGGGACTTTGGAGATTTATCCTCTTAGTAGGGTTTTGGCCATTGGAAATGGTACATACAATTTCCTTGGAGAGGGCAAGCACAGTCGTCAGGTTTGGCTCCAGTGGCCTGAGCCTGTAGGGTGTGTAGGCCAGGGCTGTTTGGACAGTTGTCTGAAAACACAAACTCGGCTTATGTTTCGGGTCATAGGTATGGCAGAACTGATCTACAGACCATGAGGAGAACTCTTCGGGATATGAAAAAAGGTCGAGTGTGAGGCTCTTGCTCAAGTTTTTGTCTCTGGATATCGTGTCACTCATGGTCGTGAAATTTCCGGGTGACTTCATGGGAAATGGACAAGTCTTACTCTCTGGGGGTTTGGCCACGTCCAAAGAGTTTGGGGTCATTCTGTGGGATGGACGAAGTCCGTTGTTCTATTGATGTTGATTTGTTTTGTTTTATTTTTCAACATCAGGTGTCCCACCAAATGAGGGTTTCCAGAGTAGAGCCCTGGGGAGGGGCGCCTGGACAACCGGAAATCTGGTTAAAAATTGGGGCCTAGGGACATGTCAAGCCCATTATGACATCCTATGGTCCAGCAACTGAGAGGACGTACTAGAGGACAGGACTCACGCTGAGGGTCACAATGCGTGTTTATGCCCTCGTCGCACTCATGAATCGTCAGGGCCTCAGGGTAATGCTGGTTTCTCCTACACTGAACGTTGGACAACATGCCAACCACAAGGTTTCTTGCCATGGATAAGGAAGAGTTCTGATTTCTGCATCACAGTCACCCCTCCCCTGGGCAGTGATTGGATATAAGGTCTAGGTTCTGAAGCCTGAAAACTGAGGTAGGGAAGAGATGATGACCTAAGGCCATGGTGGGTCTGATGTGCTCAGTGTGGTCAGCTGTCTGGGTGTTCGTCACGAGGTCCGGGCTCAGGTTGTCAGACAGTGCTTTAGTGCCAGGTTATTCTATATATTTTGGGTGCCTTCGAGTGCCGTGTAGGTTCTTATCTGAAGAACTCTTCACGATTCGAAGATTGAGCGAGTCTGAGGCGCTTGCTCAGGCTTTTGTCTCTGGATTTTGAATCACTGGTGGCCGTGGAATGTTGGGGAGGCCTCATGGGCCATGGACGAATCTTGCTCTCTGTGGATTTGGCCCGATTCCAATTGTTTTTCGTCAATCTGTGGTATGGGAGGACTCCTTTCAGAATTGTTACCTCAGGTGTCCCACCAAAAGAGGAATTCCAAAGCAAAGCCCTGGGCAAGAGTGAAGGAACAACCCGAACTACGGTAAAAAATTGGGGCCTAGTGGCATGGCAATCCCAATATGCTGTCTCTCCATCCAGCCCCTGAGAGACCTTACCTGAGGACTGGGCTCAGGCTGAGGGTCACAATGTGTGTTTCTGACCATAGTGGCCCGCAAGCATGGGCGGGGCCTCATGGGCCGACTGGTTTCAACGACACTGAACCTTAGACAACATGCCAACCACAAAGTTTCTTGACATGGGGAAAGAGTTCCGATGTCTGCATCATTTTCAAACCCGGGCCGTGATTGGAGACAAGGTCTAGGTTCTGAAGCCTGAAAACCGAGGTTGAGAAGAGATGACGACCTAAGGCCATAGCGGGTCCAATTTGCTCATTGCGTGGCCAGCTGTCTGGGTGGACCAGGAGGTCCAGGCTCAGGCTGTTTCAGAAAGGGCATTAGTGCCCAGGTCAGCCTATATATTTGGGGTACAGCCGAATGGCGTGAAGGTTGATCCTCATTTGGGGTTTCTGGGTAGACCCAGAGGGCAATGTTTTTCTTCTGGAGGGCAGGCAGAGTGCTGCTTTGTAGTTCTGGATTGCCAAACTAGAGGGCTTGTGGGCCAGTTGTCTGAGGTCGGAAGTCTGAGAACCCAAGCTAGGCCTAGGTTTCTGGTTGAGGATATGGCAGGCACAATCTGCAGCCCTGAATCGAGATCACGTGCATCTGAAGTCAGGGCGAGGATCATATTATCGCTCGGGTTGGAAATTCTGTCCCTAATGGCCCCTTCTTGAGGGGGCGGGTTGATAACGAGGCCATGGGGGTTTTCCCACGATGGGAGTTGTGAGAATCTCCCAACTGCAAAGATTCATGTACAGGACGATTGAGACCTGTTGGTTGGCTCTTGGACAACAATTCCGAGCAGGGTTCTAAGGATGGATGCCTGGGTAGACCAACTCGCATTCCAACTGTCTCTAAGCAACAAGACAGGTTAGATCTGCTGGACATGGGGGAGCAACCGAGGAGGCTGAGTTGAAATAGACTCTCCCGTGGATGTGTCCTAATATGATTTCGTGTCTATGGAGACCTTGGAATGAAGCGGTGGCACTGGGGCCCTGAAGGGTTCTCCTAAAGAGAGGCTATCACACAGCTCCATCCTGCAAGTTTCCCATGTGTAGATGAGATTTGTTCTGATGGGTGAGTCACGAAACAGCCATATGCTGTTATTGAAATCCAAGCCTCTGAAGAGAGATGCCTGGAAACCAAAGCAATGGATCCGATTGGTGCCTAGGGGCCTGTTCGTTCCTTTTTACCTTGGGGACATCAGTCTACGGGTCTGAGTTCCGGTAGGTGCTCAGATGGGCCCAGATTGCCCCTGTTTGTCCTGGGAAGCCACAAATATTGGGTTGGCCTCAGGGACTTTGGAGATTTATCCTCTTAGTACGGTTGTGGCCATTAGAATGGGCACATACAATTTCCTTGGAGAGGGCAAGCACAGTCGTCAGGTGTGGCTCCAGGGGCCTGAGCCTGTAGGGTGTGTAGGTCAGTGCTCTTTGGACAGTTGTCTGAAGACACAAACTCGGCTTATGTTTCGGGTAATACGTATGGCAGGACTGACCTCCAGACCATGAGGAGAACTATTAGGGATATGAAAAAAGGGCGAGTGTGAGGCTTTGCTCAAGTTTTTGTCTCTGGATACGGTGTCACTCACGGTCGTGAAATTTCAGGGTGACTTCATGGGAAATGGACGAGTCTTACTCTGGGGCTTTGGCCCCGTCCAAAATGTTTGGCATCATTCTGTGAGGTGGAAGAAGTCCGTTGTTCTGTTGTTGTTGATTTGTTTTGTTTTGTTTTTCAACCTCAGGTGTCCCAGCAACTGAG
>NW_025422351.1:0-4895 GCF_011764305.1 Mustela putorius furo | reverse complement strand
CTCTGGGGATGGGTCAATCCTCAGAGAAGGAAAAGCCGTCCACAACCCATGAGGCCACGCCAAGCATTCGACCAACATTGTTGACACAAAATCCAGAGACAAAACCTGAGCAAGCACCCTCAACTCCTCACTCACCCTTTTTCATATCCCGAAGGTTATCACGGTCTGTACTATGTAGATTGGGTTGCGTGCCATACCTATGTCCCAAAATCCTAAGCGGGAGTTTGTGTTTCAGACTTCTGTCCCCAACAGGCCTGGCCCACACCACACACCCTCAAGGCTGGGCCCTAGGAGAGAGCCAAACTCAGAAACTGTGCTGCCCTCTCCAGGGGATTTCTGCCCATTCCCATTGGCACAAAAACCCTATTAGATTAGGAGAAACTCCAAAGTCCCGAGGCCATTTCCCAATGATATAGGCTGCCCGGACAAAAACAGGGGCGATCTGACACAAGCCGAGCAACTACCTCCCCTCAGATCCATAGACACATATCCCCAGGAAAGAGATGATTGAACCGGACAGGCACCCTAGGCCCTAAATCATATCCATTGCTTTTGTTTCCAGGCATCTCTCCTCAGAGGCCTGGTTTCCAATACCAGCATATGGGAGATTCCTTAGGCACTCAATCTCAAAACAATTCTCCTTCTCTACTCATAGGGAAACGTACTCTTGTAGAGCTCCATCAAAAAACTCCGGTTATGAACATCAATCCTCAAGGCCCCGGATCAAGCACCCCAGTTCCAAGGTCTCCATGGGACACAAATGCACATTGTATGACCCATCCTCAACTCACCCCATTTCAAACACACCCGCCTCGGTTACTCCCCTAGATCCAGCAGATCGAACTTTGCCTTGGCGCTATTGAGACACCTGGAATGGGAGGCAGGCCTGCCCAGGCATCCATCCTTAGAACCCTGCTTCTGGATAACTTCCTTATGGGATGTCCTGGAGCCATCCAGCAGGTCTCGACTGTCCCACGGAAGGAATCATTGCGGTTTGGAGCATCTCACACATTCCCATCGTGGGAAAAACTCCATGGCCTCGTGACACCCTCCCCTTCATGAAGGGGCCGTCATGGACAGAAACTCCAACCTGAGCCAACGTCTGATCCTAGCTCTGTCTTCAGGTACACGGGATCTCGAATCATCTCTGCAGAGGGTTCCTGCCGTCCCCTCACCCCGAAATCTAAGTCTGGCTTGTGTTCTCAGAATTTTTCCCTCACACTCTGGCCCACAAGCCTTCCCAGTTTGGGGAATTTCTGGAGCCACTATGTGGCACTGTGTCTTCCTTCCAGAAGAAAAGAAAACGTTGCCCTCTGGGGCTACCCAGTAACCACAAATGAGTACCAACCTGCACGAAACTCGACTGCACCCCAATGATACAGTCTAGCCTGGGCACTAATTCCCTGTCTGCCACAGCCTGAGCCGAGCCTGCACCTCCCAACCCACACTCAACAGCTGGCCGAACACTGAGCACATCAGTCACACCACCATGGCCTTAGGTCTTCATCTCTTCCCAACCTCTCAGTTTTTCAGGCTTCAGAACCTAGACCTTAAATCCAATCACAGTCCAGGAGTGAAAGTGTTGCAGAAATTAGAACTCCTTCTTCCCCATGGCCAGAAAAAACTTGTGGTTGCCATATTGTGCAACGTTCAGTGTAGGAGAAAACCAGCATGGGTACATTAGGCCACGCCCTGACTGACTTGAGGGCTCCTTGGGCACACAAAAACACATTGTGAAAACTCAACAATGTGAGCCCTATGCTCAAGGAAGGCCTCTCAGTCAGGTCTGGACCAAGAGCCCACATATGGGGCTTGCCATGTTCTTAGGTTCCCAATGTTAAACCAGAGTTCTGGTTGTCCAGTCGCCCCTCCCCAGGAACTCTGCTGTGGAATCCCTCTTTTGGTTGGTCCACCTGAGGGTAAACTGAGGTAAAAAAAAAAAAAAAAAAAAAAAAAAAAAAAAAACAGACCCTCCCTCCCTTCCCACAGAATGACCCCAAAAACTCTTGGGAATTGGGTCAAATCCCCAGAAAGGGAGCCTCATCGATGCCCCATGAGGACACCCGGACATTCCATGGCAATCGGTGACACATATCCAGAAAAAAAATAAGCATGAGCAAGCACCTCACTTTCGCCCTTTTGTTCATATCCCCGAAGAGTTCTCCTCACGGTCTATATATCGGGCCGGCCCATACCTACAGACCCAAACCTAAGTGGAGTTTGTGTTTTTCAGACTTTGTCCCAAATAGCCCTGGACCACACACGCTCCACACTTGGGTCCCTGGAGCCACACCTCAGGACTGTGCTTCCCTTTCAAGAGAATTTCTTCCCATTCCATTGGCCACAACCTTGCAAATTAGGAAAAACCTCCAAAGTTACCGAGGCCATCCCAATAGTGTAGGCCGCCCAGGACAAACAGGTGTGATCTCAAACCAGCTGAGCAACTACCTCTCCACTCAGACAAAAGATGTCCCCCAGAGAAGAATATTGAACGGAACAGGCCCCTAGGCCCTAATCAGATCCATTGCTTTGGTTTCCAGGCATTCTCTCCTCAGAGGGCCTCATTTCCAATACCTCAGGAAAATGGTGTTTCCTGAGGCTCAATAAGAGACAAATCTCGTCCTCCCATGGAAAACTTGCTCATTGGAGCTTTGTTATCACCTCTGGTTAGGAGAATCCTTCAGGGCCCCGGTGCCACTGCCCCATACCCAGGTCTCAATGGACTCAAACCAACATTAAGACCATCCTCAGGAAAGTCCATTTCAACTCATTTAAGCTCCTCAGGAAAGTCCATTCCAACTCAGCCCCCTCTGATGCTACCCCAAGCCAGCCAGCAGATCAAACGTTTCTTGTTGCTAGGAGACAATTGGAATTGAGGCTGTCTGCCCAGGCATCCATACTTAGAACCCTGTTCTGGAAAAAAAATACCTTAGGAGACGTCCTGGAGCCATCAAACAAATCTTAATTGTCCCACAGAAGGAATCCTTGCGGTTTGGAGCATCTCACAACTCTAATAGTGGGAAAAACCCCCATGGCCTCATAATGCCCCCCCCTTCATGAAGGGGCCAACATGGACAGAAACTCCAACCTGAGCCAAAAGTCTGATCCTCGACCTGACTTCAGACTCATGAGATCTCAATTCAGCTCTGCAGAGTGTGCCTGCCATGTCCATTCCCCGAAACCTAAGCCTAGCTTGTGTTCTCAGACTTCCGTCCTCACTCTCCTGGCCCACAAGCCCTCCAGTTTTGGGAATTCCGAAGCCACAATGCAGCACTCTGCCTGCCCTCCAGAAGAAAAAAACTTTGCCCTATGCTGCTAATAAGAAACCCCCAAATGATTATCTAATGCATGCCACTCGACTGTAAAGCAATTATACAGCCTACCCTGAATACGAATGCCCTGTCTGGCACAGCCTGAGACAAGACATCCCAAACGACACCTAGACAGCTGGCTCCAACCTGGACACAAGGGACCCGCTATGGCTGTAGTTCGTCATCTCTTCCCAAACCTCGGTTTTTCAGGCTTCAGAACCTAGACCTTATCTCCAATCACTGCCCAGGGGTGTGAACGTGATGCAGAAATTAGAATTCCTCCTTCCCCATGGCCAGAAAAACCTTGTGGTTGGCATGTTGTCCAACGTTTCAATGTGGGAAAACCTGCATTGTCGGAAAGGCCCCGCCAGTGCTTGAGGGCCGCCGCCTAGGGCACAGACATGCATTGTGACCTGTGTAGCGTGAGTCCCGTATTAAAGTAACGCCCTCTCAGTGGCTGGACCAAGATCCTGCATATGGGGCTTGTCATATCCATAGGCCCCCAGGCTTAACCAGAGAGCGAGAGGAGTATTCCAGTTGTCAGTACCCACTGCTATGCTCCAGAATCCCTCTACTGGGGGGGACACATGAAGCAGAAAAAAACAGGACTCTTCCCTTCCCCACAGAATGACCCCAAACTCTTGGGGGGCTGGACAAAACTACCAGAGAGAGGGAGACTTCTACGACCCATGAGGCAAACTCCTACATTTAAAACGGCCATTGTGTGGACAAAAAATATCCAGAGACAAAAGACTGAGCGACTGCCTCCCCTCTCACCCTTCTTTCATATCCAGAGGAGCTCCCCTCACGGACTGTAGATCAGGCCTGCCATAACCTCGGCCCCAAACCTGAGCTGAGTTTGGGTTTTTGGGATGTCTGTCTGCACAGCCGTGGCCCCACACCGCCTCCAGGCTGGGGGTCTCTGGAGCCACACCACAGAACTGTGCCTGCTCTCTCTCCTAAGAAACTTGCCCGTTCCATTGGCCACAACTCTACAAAATAGTAGAAACCTCAAGGTCCCCAAGGACATCCCACTACCGCAAGCCGCACTGGACAAAAACAGGGGCATTATGACACCAGCTGAGCAACACTACCTACCTCCATGCAGACAGATATCACACAGACTGATATCCGCAGAGACAGAAGATTGAACCAGACAGGCCCCTAGGCCCTATTATGAACTCTTGCTTTGGTGTCCAGGTATCACTCCTCAGAGGCCTGGGTTCGAAGACCAGCATATGGGGCTATCCTGAGGCACCAGACAGAACACCTCTCATCTCCACATGGAAAGCTTCCTTGTAGGAGTTGTGTGAAACCCTTCGGGTTGGAGAATCCTGCAGAGTCCCTTAGCTACTGCCACATTCCAAGGTCTCCATGGCCACCAACCCACATTATGACTCATCCTCAGGAAAGTCCATTAAACTCAGCCTTCTGGGTAGCTCACCAAGAGCCCGAAGATTGAGCGTGCCTTGTCTCGACCAGGCAATGGGAAGGTGAGTTGGCGTTTCTCGGCATCCATGCTTAGGCCCCTGCTCTCGAGTCTTTCTGTATGGGGCATCCTGGAACCATCCAATACTACTCGAC
>NW_025422350.1:0-18120 GCF_011764305.1 Mustela putorius furo | reverse complement strand
GTCCTGGAGCCATCCAGCAGGTCTCGACGACGTCCCCACGGAAGGAATTCATTGCGGTTTGGGGTGAGCATCTCACAATTCCCATCGTGGGAAAACCTCCATGGCCTCGTGACACCCTCCCCTCCCCTTCATGAAGGGGCCGTCATGGACAGAAACTCCAACTGAGCCAACGTCTGATCCTAGCTCTGTCTTCAGGTACACGGGATCTCGAATCAATCTCTGCAGAGGGTTCCTGCCGTCCCCTCACCCCGAAATCTAAGTCTGGCTTGTGTTCTCAGAATTTTTTCCTCACAAGAAGAAAAACGTTGCCCTCTGGGGCTACCCAGTAACCACAAATGAGTACCAACCTGCACGAAACTCGACTGCACCACCCAATGATACAGTCTAGCCTGGGCACTAATTCCCTGTCTGCCACAGCCTGAGCCTGCACCTCCCAACCCACACTCAACAGCTGGCCGAACACTGAGCACATCAGTCACACCATGGCCTTAGGTCTTCATCTCTTCCCAACCTCAGTTTTCAGGCTTCAGAACCTAGACCTTAAATCCAATCACAGTCCAGGAGTGAAAGTGTTTGCAGAAATTAGAACTCCTTCTTTCTTTTCCCCATGGCCAGAAAACTTTGTGGTTGCCATATTGTGCAACGTTCAGTGTAGGAGAAACCAGCATGGTACATTAGGCCACGCCCTGACTTGAGGGGCTCCTTGGGCACAAAAACACATTGTGAACTCAATGTGAGCCCTATGCTCAAGGAAGGCCTCTCAGTGTCTGGACCAAGAGCCCACATATGGGGCTTGCCATGTTCTTAGGTCCCAATGTTAACCAGAGTTCTGGTTGTCCAGTCGCCCCCTCCCCAGGACTCTGCTGTGGAATCCCTCTTTTGGTGGTCCACCTGAGAGTAAAAAAAAAAAAAAAAAAAAAAAAAAAAACAAAACAAAAACAAAAGGCCTCCTCCCTTTCCCACAGAATGACCCCAAAACTCTTGGGATTTGGGTCAAATCCCCAGAAAGGGAGCCTCATCGATGATGGCCCATGAGGACACCCCGGACATTCCCATGGCAATCGGTTGACACATATATCCAGAAAAAAATAAGCATGAGCAAGCACCTCACTTTCGCCCCTTTGTTCATATCCCCGAAGAGTTCTCCTCACGGTCTATATATCGGGGCCGGCCATACCTACAGACCCAAACTAAGTGGAGTTTGTGTGTTTTCAGACTTTTGTCCAAATAGCCCTGGACCACACACACACGCTCCACACTTGGGTCCCTGGAGCCACACCTCAGGACTGTGCTTCCCTTTCAAGAGAATTCTTCTTCCCATTCCATTGGCCACAACCCTTGCAAATTAGGAGAAAAACCTCCAAAGTTACCGAGGGCCATCCCAATAGTGTAGGCCGCCCAGGACAAACAGGTGTGATCTCAAACCAGCTGAGCAACTACCTCCACTCAGACAAAAGATGTCCCCAGAGAAGAATATTGAACCGGACAGGCCCCTAGGCCCTAATCAGATCCATTGCTTTGGTTTCCAGGCATCTCTCCTCAGAGGCCTCATTTCCAATACCAGCAAATGGTGGTTTCCTGAGGCACCAATAAGAACAAATCTCGTCTCCCCATGGAAAACTTGCTCATTGGAGCTTTGTTTATAACCTCTGGTTAGGAGAATCCTTCAGGGCCCTGGTGCCACTGCCCCATACCAAGGTCTCAATGGACTCAAACCAACATTAAGACCATCCTCAGGAAAGTCCATTTCATTTCAACTCATTTAAGACCATCCTCAGGAAAGTCCATTCCAACTCAGCCCCCTCTGATGCTACCCCCCAAGCCAGCAGATCAAACGTTTCTTGTTGCTAGGAGACAATTGGAATTGAGGCTGTCTGCCCAGGCATCCATACTTAGAACCCTGTTCTGGAAAAATACCTTAGGAGACGTCCTGGAGCCATCCAACAAATCTTAATTGTCCCACAGAAGGAAATCCTTGCGGTTTGGAGCATCTCACAACTCTAATAGTTGGAAAACCCCCATGGCCTCATAATGCCCCCCCCCCTTCATGAAGGGGCCAACATGGACAGAAACTCCAACCTGAGCCAAAGTCTGATCCTCGACCTGACTTCAGACTCATGAGATCTCAATTCAGCTCTGCAGAGTGTGCCTGCCATGTCCATTCCCCGAAACCTAAGCCTAGCTTGTGTTCTCAGACTTCCGTCCTCACTCTCCTGGCCCACAAGCCCTCCAGTTTGGGAATTCCGAAGCCACAATGCAGCACTCTGCCTGCCCTCCAGAAGAAAAACTTTGCCCTATGCTGCTAAAAAGAAACCACCAAATGATTATCTAATGCATGCCACTCGACTGTAAAGCAATTATACAGCCTACCCTGAATACGAATGCCCTGTCTGGCACAGCCTGAGACAAGACATCCCAAAACGACACCTAGACAGCTGGCTCCAACCTGGACACAAGGGACCCGCTATGGCTGTAGTTCGTCATCTCTTCCCAACCTCGGTTTTCAGGCTTCAGAACCTAGACCTTATCTCCAATCACTGCCCAGGGTGAACGTGATGCAGAAATTAGAATTCCTCCTCCTCCCCATGGCCAGAAACCTTGTGGTTGGCATGTTGTCCAACGTTCAATGTGGGAAAACCTGCATTGTCGGAAAGGCCACGCCAGTGCTTGAGGGCCGCCTAGGGCACAGACATGCATTGTGACCTGTAGCGTGAGTCCCGTATTAAAGTAAACGCCTCTCAGTGGCTGGACCAAGATCCTGCATATGGGGCTTGTCATATCCATAGGCCCCCAGGCTTAACCAGAGAGCGAGTATTCCAGTTGTCAGTACCCACTGCTATGCTCCAGAATCCCTCTACTGGGGGGACACATGAAGCAGAAAAACAGGACTCTTCCCTTCCCACAGAATGACCCCCAACTCTTTGGGGGCTGGACAAACTACCAGAGAGGGAGACTTCTACGACCCATGAGGCAACTCCTACATTAAACGGCCATTGTGGACAAAATATCCAGAGACAAAAGACTGAGCGACTGCCTCCCTCTCACCCTTCTTTCATATCCAGAGGAGCTCCCCTCACGGACTGTAGATCAGGCCTGCCATAACCTCGGCCCCAAACCTGAGCTGAGTTTGGGTTTTTGGATGTCTGTCTGCACAGCCGTGGCCCCCACACCGCCTCCAGGCTGGGGTCTCTGGAGCCACACCACAGAACTGTGCCTGCTCTCTCCTAAGAAACTGCCCGTTCCATTGGCCACAACTCTACAAAATAGTAGAAAACTCAAGGTCCCCAAGGACATCCCACTACCGCAAGCCGCACTGGACAAACAGGGGCATTATGACACCAGCTGAGCAACTACTACCTCCATGCAGACACACAGACTGATATCCGCAGAGACAGAAGATTGAACCAGACAGGCCCCTAGGCCCTATTATGAACTCTGGCTTTGGTGTCCAGGTATCACTCCTCAGAGGCCTGGGTTCGAAGACCAGCATATGGGGCTATCCTGAGGCACCAGACAGAACACCTCTCATCTCCGCATGGAAAGCTTCCTTGTTGGAGTTGTGTCAAACCCTTCGGGTTGGAGAATCCTGCAGAGTCCCTTAGCTACTGCCACATTCCAAGGTCTCCATGGCCACCAACCCACATTATGACTCATCCTCAGGAAAGTCCATTTAAACTCAGCCTTCTGGGTAGCTCACCCAAGAGCCCGCAGATTGAGCGTGCCTTGTCTCGACCAGGCAATGGGAAGGTGAGTTGGCGTTTCTCGGCATCCATGCTTAGGCCCCTGCTCTCGAGTCTTTCTGTATGGGGCATCCTGGAAAACCATCCAATAGTACTCGACTGTCCTGAAGAAGGAAACTTGAAGTTTGGAGCAGCTCACAACTCCCAGCGTAGGGAAACCTCCCTGGCCTCATGACGCCCCCACCCCCTTCAGGAAGGGGCCGTCATGGACACAAACTCCAGCTTGAGGCAACATCTGATACTCGCCCTGACCTCAGATGCAGGAGATCTCGATTCAGCCTCTGCACAGTGGGTCCCAAACCTCGTGCTACCTTGTTGTTTTCAGACTTCCTTCCTCACACTCCTGGCAAACATGTCCTCAAGACTTGGAATTCTGGAACCAAAATGCAGCCCTATGCTGGCCCTCCAGAAAGAAAAACGTTGCTCTATGGGGATCTCCATAAACCCCAAATGAGGATCAACCTGCTCGGTTCTCGACCTCACCCCAATTGGATTGTTCGGGTTGTCCATTCATCCCTCCCCAGAGCTCTGCTTTGGAATCCCTCTTTTGGTGGGACACCTGAGGTAACAAAACTAAAAGGACTCCTCCCATCCTTCAGATTGACCCAAAACAATTGGGATTGGACCAAATTCACAGAGAGGAAGTCTCGTCCATGGCCCATGATGGCCTCCCCGAGATTCCACAATCCATCGTTGACAACAAATCCAGAGACAAAAGTCTGAGCAAGCGCCTCACACTCGCTCTTTTGTCGTATCCCGAAGAGTTCTCCTCACGGTCTGTAGATCGGGGGCCTGCCATACCTACTTCCCAAACCTAAGCCGAGTTTGTGTTTTCAGACTTCTGTCCCCACATTCCTGGCCCACGGACCCTTCAGGCTGGTGCCCCTGGAGCCACACATGAGGACTTTGCCTGTCCATACCACGGGTATCCTGCCCATTCCATTGTCCACAATCGTACAAATTAGGACAAACCCTCCAGAGTCCCCAAGGACATCCCAATAATGTAGGGCCACCCAGTACAAGCAAGGGTCATCTGAAACCAGCTGAGCATCTACCTCTACTCAGCGTAGATGGATGTCCCCAGAGAAGAAGATTGAATCAGACAGGCCCCTAGGCCTGAATCAGATTCATTGCTTTCGGTTACAGGTATTTCTCCTCAGAGGCCTGGTTTCCAATATTAGCATATGGTGATTTCATGAGGCAGCAATCAGAACAAAATCTCTTCTCCACATGGCAAAAATATCCTCCTTTGAAGATGTCTCAAAACCTCCAGTTCAGGAGAATCTTTCAGGGCCTGTGTGCCACTGCCCCTTTACAAGGTCTCCATAGACACAAAAACACATTAGGCCCCATCCACAGGAGAGTGCATTTCAACTGAGCATATTCGGTTACTCCGCGGGATCCAGCAGATCTAACTTGTCCCGCAGAAGGAACCCTTTGAGGGGGCATCCCACCACTCCCAACGTGGGAAAACCTCCACGCTCTCGAGAATCCGCTCCCTTCATGAAGGGGCCGTCATGAACAGAAAATCCAAGCTGATCCAACTTCTGAATCCTCACTCTGACTTCAGAAGCATGAGATATTGCTTCAGATCTTCAGGGGTTACATGCCGTGCCCTCGCCCTGAAACCCAAGTCTAGCTTGTGTTCTCAGACTTCCGCGTACTCACACTCCTGTCCCCGAAGCCTACAATGTTTGCAATTCCGGACCATCATTGCAGCACTCTGCCTGCCCTCTAGAAAAAAATATATTGCCTAATGAGGTGCCCGGGCACCTTAAATGAGAAGAAACCGACACGGCACTCGAATATACCCAATTATATAGTCTAACCTGGGCAGTAATGCACTGTCTGACACAACCTGAGCCCGGTGACCCTCCTGATACAACACCCAGACAGCTGACTGCCCTTCACACTGAGCACATCCAAACCCGCCATGGCCTTAAGTCATCATCTCTGCCCCCTACCTCAGTTTTCAGGCTTCAGAACATAGACCTTAACAACAATCACTGCCCAGGGGTGACAGTGATGTAGAATCAGAAACTCCCTGCTTACCGAAGACAAGAACCTTGTGGTTTCCATGTTGTCCTCACGTTCAGTTTAGGAGAAACCATCATTCACCCTGAGGTCACGCCCATTCTTGAGTGCGACGGGGCATAAACACGCATTGTGACCCTCAGCGTGATTCCTGACCTCTAGTAAAATCCTCTCAGTGGCTGGACCATTAGATGTCATAATGGGCTTGACATGTCCCCTAGGCCCCAATTTTTAACCAGATTTCTGGTTGTCCAGTCACCCCACCCCAGGGCTCTACTCTGGAATCCCTCATTTGGTGGGACACCTGAGGTTGAAAAAACACAAAAAACAAATCACCACAACAAAAGAAAAACGGACTTCTTCCATCCCACAGAGTGACCCCCAAACTCCTTGGACGGGCCA
The DNA here is from genome assembly GCF_011764305.1 of Mustela putorius furo. Taxonomy (NCBI): domain Eukaryota; kingdom Metazoa; phylum Chordata; class Mammalia; order Carnivora; family Mustelidae; genus Mustela; species Mustela putorius. The sequence continues at coordinate 11,944 of NW_025422350.1, read as the reverse complement.
AACCCCCAGAGAGTAAGACTCGTCCATTTCCCATGAAGTCTCCCCGGAAATTTCACGACCATGAGTGACACAATATCTAGAGAGACAAAACGTGAGCAAGAGCCTCACACTCGCCATTTTTTCATATCCCAAAGTGTTCTCCTCATGGTCTGTAGATCAGTCCTTGCCATACTTATGACCTGAAACATAAGCCGAGTTTGTGTTTTCAGACAAACTGTCCCAACAACTCTGGCCTACCACACCCTACAGGCTCACCGGCCCTGAGGCCAAACCTGAGGACTGATCTTGCCCTCTCCAAGGGAACTGTACGTGCCCATTACAAAGGCCACCAACCCTACTAAGAGGATAAAAACACCAAATTCCTGAGGTCATCCAAAATAGTTTGTGGCTTCCCAGGACAAACAGGGGAATCGGAGCCCATCTGAGCACCTACCTGCATCTCAGACCCATAGACTGATATCCCCCCAGAGGTAATAAGGAACGAACAGGCCCCTATGTACCTATCGGATCCATTGCTTTGGTTTCCAGGCATCTCTCCTCAAAGGGCTGGATTTTAATAACAGCATATGGCTGTTTCTTGACTAACCCATCAGAACAAATCTGATCTACACACGGGAAACTTGCACGATGGAGCTGTGTGAAAGCCTCTCTTTAGGAGAACCCTTCAGGGCCCCAGTGCTACTCCTTCATTCCAAGGTCTCCATAGACACAAAATCATATTAGGACACATCCACGGGAGAGTCCATTTCCTCTCAGCCTCCTCGGTTGCTCCCCCAGATCCAGCAGATCTAACCTGTCTTGTTGCATGGAGATAATTGGAATGCGAGGTGGGCTACCCAGCCATCCATCCTTAGAACCCTGCTCGGAATCGTAGTCCTGGAGCCAACCAACAGGTCTCAATTGTTGCAGAAGAATCTTTGCAGTTGGGAGCTTCTCACAACTCCCATCGTGGGAAAACCCCCATGGCCTCGTGATCCACTCCCCCCTTCAAAAAGGGGCCATCAGGGACAGAATGTCCAACCTAAGAGATCGTCTGATCCTCACCCTGACTTCAGATGCACGAGACCTCGATTCAGGTCTGTAGATTGTGCCTGTCATAACCTCACCCAGAAACCTAGGCCTAGCTTGGGTTCTCAGACTTCCGTCCTCAGACTACTGGCCCACAAGCCCTCCAGTATGGCAATCCAGAACTACAATGCAGCACTCAGCCTGCCCTCCAGAAGAAAACCATTCCCCTCTGGGGCTACCCAGAAAACACAAATGAGCATCAACCTGCACGCCATTCGGCTGTACCCCAAATATATAAGCTGACCTGGGCACTAATGCCCTTTCTGAAACAGCCTGAGCCTGGACCCTACTGGCCCCCACCCAGACAGCTGGCCGCACCTGAGCTCATAAGACCCCTCATGGCCTTAGGTAGCCATCTCTTCTCAAACCTCGGTTTTCAGGCTTCAGAACCTAGACCTTATCTCCAATCACGGCCCTGTTTGGAAAATGATGCAGAAAAAATCAGAACTCTTTCCCCATGGCAAGAAACCTTGTGTTTGGCATGTTGTCCAAGGTTCAGTGTAGTTGAAACCAGTGTGGACCCATGAGGCCCCGCCCATGCTTGCGGGCCACATTGGTCACAAACACCACATTGTGCCCCTCAGCCTGAGCCCAGTCCTCAGGTAAGGCCTCTCAGAGGCTGCTGATGGAGATGACAGCATATTGGGCTTGCCATGCCCCTAGACCCCAATTTTTAACCATAGTTCGGGTTGTCCCATCACTCTTCCCCAGGGCTCTGCTTTGGAATTCCTCTTTGTGGTGGGACACCTGAGGTAACAAACCTGAAAGGAGTCCTCCCATCCCACAGAATGACGAAAAACAATTGGATTGGGTCCAAATCCACAGAGAGCAAGATTGGTCCATGGCCCCATGAGGCCTCCGCAACATTCCAGGACCATTGCTGATACAAAATCCAGAGACAAAAGCCTGAGCACGCGCCTCAGACTCGCTCATTCTTCATATCCTGAAGAGTTCTTCAGATAAGAACCTACACGGCACTCAAAGGCACCGCACCCAAAAAATAGTCTAACCTGGGCACTAATGCACTGTCTGATAACCTGAGCCCGGACCTCGTGACTAACCCCAGACAGCTGACCGCACACTGAGCACTTCAGACCCGCCATGGCCTTAGGTCATCATCTCTTCCCTTACCTCAGTTCTCATGCTTCAGAACCTAGACCTTATCTCCAATCACTGCCCAGGAGTGACTGTGATGCAGAAATCAGAAACTCTTCCTTACCCATGGCAAGAAACCTTGTGGTTGGCATGTTGTCCAACGTTCAGTGTAGGAGAACCAGCATTCACCCTGAGGCCCCGCCCATTCTTGAGTGCGACGAGGGCATAAACACGCATTGTGACCCTCAGCGTGAGTCCTGTCCTCTAGTACGTCCTCTCAGTGGCTGGACCATTAGATGTCATAATGGGCTTGACATTGTCCCTAGGCCCACAATATTTAAACCAGATTTCTGGTTGTCCAGTCGCCCCTCCCCAGGGCTCAACTCTGGAATCCCTCATTTGGTGGGACACCTGAGGTTGAAACAAAACAAAACAAAAACAAATCAACAACAACAGAACAAAGGACTTCTTCCATCCCACAGAATGACCCCCAAACTCTTTGGACGGGGCCAAACCCCAGAGAGTAAGACTCGTCCATTTCCCATGAAGTCACCCGGAAATTTCACGACCATGAGTGACACGATATTCAGAGACAAAAATTGACTTGAGCAAGAGCCTCACACTCGCCCATTTTTTCATATCCCAAAGTGTTCTCCTCATGGTCTGTAGATCAGTCCTGCTGCCATACTATGACCCGAAACATAAGCCGATTTGTGTTTTCAGACAACTGTCCCAACAGCCCTGGCCTACACACCCTACAGGCTCAGGCCCCTGGAGCCAAACCTGAAGACTGTGCTTGCCCTCTCCAAGGGAATTGTATGTGCCCATTCCAATGGCCACAAACCCCACTAATAGGATAAAAACTCCAAAATTCCCTGAGGCCATCCCAATATTGTGGCTTCCCAGGACAAACAGGGGCAATCTGAGCCCATCTGAGCACCTACTACAGGCACTCAGACCCGTAGACTGATATCCCCAGAGGGTAAAAAGGAACGAACAGGCCCCTAGGCAACCTATCGGATCCATTGCTTTGGTTTCGAGGCATCTCTCCTCAGAGGAATGGATTTCAATAACAGCATTATGGCTGTTTCTTGACTCACCATCAGAACAAATCTCATCTACACATGGGAAAACTTGCACGATGGAGCTGTGTGAAAGCCTCTCTTTAGGAGAAACCTTCATGGCCCCAGTGCCACCGCTTCATGCCAAGGTCTCCATAGACACAAAATCATATTAGGTCACATCCACGGGAGAGTCCATTTCAACTCAGCCTCCTCTGTTGCTCCCCCAGATCCAGCAGATCTAACCTGTCTTGTTGCATTGGAGACAAGTGGAATGCGAGGTGGGCTACCCAGCCATCCATCACTTAGAACCCTGCTCGGAATCGTTGTCCTGGAGCCAACCAAACAGGTCTCAATTGTCCTGCAGAAGAATCTTTGCAGTTGGGAGTCTTCTCACAACTCACATCGAGGGAAAACCCCCATGGCCTCGCGATCCACCCCACCCCTTCAAGAAGGGGCCATCAGGGACAGAATGTCCAACCTGAGCGATCGTCTGATTCTCGCCCTGACTTCAGAAGCACGAGATCTCGATTCAGGTCTGTAGATTGTGCCTGCCATATCCTCACCCAGAAACTCTAGGCCTAGCTTGGGTTCTCAGACTTCCATTTCTCAGACTACTGGCCCCACAAGCCCTCCAGTTTGGCAATCCAGAACTACAATGCAGCACTCTGCCTGCCCTCTCAGAAGAAAAACATTGCCCTCGCGGGGCTACCCAGTAACCCCAAATGTGGATCAACCTGCACCCATTCGGCTGTACCCCCAAATATATAGGCTGACCTGGGCACTAATGCCCTTTCTGACACAGCCTGAGCCTGGACCTCCTGGCCCCACCCAGACAGCTGGTCGCACACTGAGCACATCGGACACCGCCATGGCCTTAGGTCGTCATCTCTTCTCAATCTCGGTTTTCAGGCTTTCAGAACCTAGACCTTATCTCCAATCACGGCTTGTGGTTTGAAAATGATGCAGAAATCAGAACTCTTTCCCCATGGAAAGAAACCTGTGTGGTTGGCATGTTGTCCAAAGGTTCAGTGTAGTTGAAACCAGTGTGGCCTATGAGGCCCCGCCGCCCATGCTTGCGGGCCACATTGGTCACAAACACACATTGTGACCCTCAGCCCTGAGCCCCAGTCCTCAGGTAAGGCCTCTCAGTGGCTGGATGGAGAGACACAAGTATATTGGGCTTGCCATGCCCCTAGGCCCCAATTTTTAACCATAGTTCGGGTTGTCCCTTCACTCTTCCCCAGGGCTCTGCTTTGGAATTCCTCTTTTGGTGGGACACCTGAGGTAACAAACCTGAAAGGAGTCCTCCCATCCCACAGATTGATGAAAAACAATGGGATCGGGCCCAATTCCAACAGAGAGCAAGATTCGTCCATGGCCATGAGGCCTCCCCAACAATTCCACGGCCATCGCTGATACAAAATCCAGAGACAAAAGCCTGAGCACGCGCCCTCAGACTCGCTCATTCTTCATATCCTGAAGAGTTCTTCAGATAAGAACCTACACGGCACTCGAATGAACCCAAAATATATAGTCTAACCTGGGCACTAATGCACTGTCTGACAACCAGAGCCGGGACCTCGTGACCAACACCCAGACAGCTGACCGCACACACTGAGCACATCAGAAGACCCACCATGGCCTTAGGTCATCATCTCGGCCCTACCTCAGTTTTCAGGCTTCAGAACCTAGACCTTATCTCCAATCACTGCCCCAGGGGTGACTGTGATGCAGAAATCAGAACTCCTTGCTTACCCAAGGCAAGAAAAGCCTTGTGGTTGGCATGTTGTCCTATGTTCAGTGTAGGAGAAACCAGCATTCACCCTGAGGTCAAGCCCATTCTTGAGTGCGACGACGGGCATAAACACACAATTGTGACCCTCAGCGTGATTCCTGTCCTCTAGTAAATCCTCTCAGTGGCTGGACCATTAGATTGTCATAATGGGCTTTGACATGTCCCTAGGCCCCAATTTTTTAACCAGATTTCTGGTTGTCCAGTCGCCCCTCCCCAGGGCTTTACTCTGGAATCCCTCATTTGGTGGGACACCTGAGGTTGAAAACAAAACAAAACAAATCAAACACAACAAAAAACGGACTTCTTCCATCCCACAGGGTGACCCCAAACTCCTTGGACGGGGCCAAACCCCCAGAGAGTAAGACTCGTCCATTTCCCATGAAGTCACCCGGAAATTTCACGACAATGAGTGACACAATATCTAGAGACAAAAACGTGAGCAAGAGCCTCACACTCGCCCATTTCTCATATCCCAAAGTGTTCTCCTCATGGTCTGTAGATCAGTCCTGCCATACCTATGACCTGAAACATAAGCCGAGTTTGTGTTTTAAGACAACTGTCCCAACAGCTCTGGCCTACACTCCCTACACGCTCAGGTCCCTGAGGCCAAACCTGAAGATTGTGCTTGCCCTCTCCAAGGGAATTGTATGTGACCATTGCAATGGCCACAACCCTACTAAGAGGATAAACCTCCAAAATTCCTGAGGCCATCCCAATAGTGGTGGCTTCCCAGGACAAACAGGGGAAATCTGAGCCCATCTAAGCACCTACCTGCACTCAGACCCGTAGACTGATATCCCCATAGGTAATAAGGAACGAACAGGCCCCTAGGCACCTATCGGATCCATTGCTTTGGCTTCCAGGCATCTCTCCTCAGAGGCCTGGATTTCAATAACAGCATATGGCTGTTTCTTGACTCACCATCAGAACAAATCTCATCTACACATGGGAAACTTGCATGATGGAGCTGTGTGAAAGCCTCTCTTTAGGAGAACCCTTCAGGGCCCCAGTGCCACCGCTTCATTCCATGGTCTCCATAGACAAAAAATCATATTAGGACACATCCACGAGAGAGTCCATCTCAACTCAGCCCTCTCTGTTGATCCACCAGATCCAACAGATCTGACCTTTCTTGTTGCTTGGAGACAATTGGAATGCGAGGTGGGCTATCCAGCCATCCATCCTTAGAACCCTGCTCGGAATCGTTGTCCTGGAGCCAACCAACAGGTCTCAATTGTCCTGCAGAAGAATCTTTGCAGTTGGGAGATTCTCACAACTCCCATCGTGGAAAACCCCCAAGGCCTCGTGATCCACCCCGCCCTTCAAGAAGGGGCCATCAGGGACAGAATGTCCAACCTGAGCGATCGTCTGATCCTCGCCCTGACTTCAGATGCACGAGATCTCAATTCAGGTCTGTAGATTGTGCCTGCCATATTCTCACCCAGAAACCTAGGCCTAGCTTGGGTTCTCAGACTTCCGTCCTCAGACTACTGGCCCACAAGCCCTCCAGTTTGGCAATCCAGAACTACAATGCAGCACTCTGCCTGCCCTCCAGAAGAAAAACATTGCCCTCTGGGGCTACCCAGAAACCCCAAATGAGATCAACCTGCACGCCATTCGGCTGTACCCCAAATATATAGGCTGACCTGGGCACTAATGCCCTTTCTCTGACACATCCTGAGCCTGGACCTCCTGGCCCCACCCAGACAGCTGGCCACACACTGAGCACATCGGACGCCGCCATGGCCTTAGGTCGTCATCTCTTCTCAACCTCGGTTTTCAGGCTTCAGAACCTAGACCTTATCTCCAATCACGGGCCGGGTTTGAAAATGATGCAGAAATCAAAACTCTTTCCCCATGGCAAAGAAACCTTGTGGTTGGCATGTTGTCCAAGGTTCAGTGTAGTTGAAACCCAGTGTGGCCCATGAGGCCCCGCCCATGCTTGCGGGCCACATTGGTCACAACACACACATTGTGACCCTCAGCCTGAGCCCAGTCCTCAGGTAAGGCCTCTCAGTGGCTGGATGGAGAGACAGCATATTGGGCTTGTCATGCCCTTAGAACTAGGCCCCAATTTTTAAACCATAGTTCGGGTTGTCCCTTCCCTCTTCCCCAGGGCTCTGCTTTGGAATTCCTCTTTTGGTGGGACACCTGAGGTAACAAACCTGAAAGGAGTCCTCCCCTCCCACAGATTGACGAAAAAACAATTGGGATCGGGCCAAATCCCACAGAGAGCAAGATTCGTCCATGGCCCATGAGGCCTCCCCCAACATTCCACGGCCATCGCTGATACAAAATCCAGAGACAAAAGACTGAGCACGCGCCTCAGACTCGCTCATTCTTCATATCCTGAAGAGTTCTTCAGATAAGAACCAACACGGCACTCGAATGCACCCCAAAATATATAGTCTAACCTGGGCACTAATGCACTGTCTGACAACCTGAGTCCCGGACCTCGTGACCACACCCAGACAGCTGACCGCACACTGAGGACATCAGACCCGCAATGGCCTTAGGTCCATCATCTCTTCCCTACCTCAGTTTTCAGGCTTCAGAACCTAGACCTTATCTCCAATCACTGCCCACGGTTCACTGTGATGCAGAAATCAGAATTCTTCCTTACCCATGGCAAGAAACCTTGTGGATGGCATGTTGTCCAACGTTCAGTGTAGGAGAAACCAGCATTCACCCTGAGGCCACGCCCATTCTTGAGTGCGACGAGGGCATAAACAAGCATTGTGACCCTCAGCGTGAGTCCTGTCCTCTAGTACGTCCTCTCAGTGCCTGGACCATTAGATGTCATAATGGGCTTGACATGTCCCTAGGCCCCAATTTTTAACCAGATTTCTTGTTGTCCCGTCGCCCCTCCCCAAGGCTCTACTCTGGAATCCCTCATTTGGTGGGACAACTGAGGTAGAAAAACCAAACAAAACAAATCACCAGCAACAGAACAACGGACTTCTTCCATCCCACAGAATGACCCCAAACTCTTTGGACGGGGCCAAACCCCCAGAGAATAAGACTCATCCATTTCCCATTAAGTCACCCCGAATATTCACGACCATGAGTGACACGATATCCAGAGACAAAAACTTGAGCAAAAGCCTCACACTCGCCCTTTTTTCATATCCCGAAAAGTTCTCCTCATGGTCTGTAGATCAGTCCTGCCATACCTATGACCTGAAACATAAGCCGAGTTTGTGTTTTTCAGACAACTGTCCAAACAGCCTTGGCCTACACACCACTACAGGCTCAGGCCCCCTGGAGCCAAACCTGACGACTGTGGCTTGCCGCTCTCCAAGGGAATTGTATGTGCCCATTCCAATGGCCACGACCCTACTAAGAGGATAAACTTCCAAAGTCCCAGAGGCCATCCCAATATTTGTGGCTTCCAAGGACAAACAGGGGCAATCTGGGCCCACCCTGAGCACCTACCGGCACTCAGACCCATAGCCTGATGTCCCCAGAAGTAAAAAGGAACAAACAGGACCATAGGCACCTATCAAATCCATTGCTTTGTTTTCCAGGCATCTCTCTTCAGAGGCCTGGATTTCAATAAAAGCATATGGCTGTTTCTTGACTCAACATTCAGAATAAATCTCATCTACACATGGGAAACTTGCATGATGGAGCTGTGTGAAAGCCTCTCTTTAGGAGAACCCTTCAGGGCCCCAGGACCAAAGCTTCATTCCAAGGTCTCCATAGACACAAAATCATATTAGGACACATCCACGGGAGAGTCCATCACAACTCATCCTCCTTGGTTGATCCCCCAGATCCAAAAGATCTACCTGTCTTGTTGCTTGGAGACAATTGGAATGCGAGGTGGGTACCCAGCCATCCATCCTTAGAACCCTGCTCGGAATCGTTGTCCTGGAGCCAACCAACAGGTCTCAATTGTCCTGCAGAAGAATCTTTGCAGTTGGGAGCTTCTCACAACTCCCATCGTGGGAAAACCCCCAAGGCCTCGTGATCCACCCGCCCACTTCAAGAAGGGGCCATCAGGGACAGAATGTCTAACCTGAGCGATCCTCTGATCCCTCGCCCCTGACTTCAGATGCACGAGATCTCGATTCAGGTCTGTAGATTGTGCCTGCCATATCCTCAACCAGAAACCTAGGCCTAGCTTGGGTTCTCAGACTTCCATCCTCAGAGTACTGGCCCACAAGCCCTCCCAGCTTGGCAATCCAGAACTAATAATGCATCACTCTGCCTACCCTCCAGAAGAAAACCATTGCCCTCTGGGGCAAAACCCACAAACCCCAAATGAGGATCAACCTGCACGCCATTCAGCTCTACCCCAAATATATAGGCTGACCTGGGCACTAATGCCCTTTCTGACATAGCCTGAGCCTGGACCAATCCTGGCCCCACCCAGACAGCTGGCCGCATACTGAGCACATCGGACCCGTCATGGCCTTAGTTCGTCATCTCTTCTCAACCTCGGTTTTCAGGCTTCAGAACCTAGATCTTATCTCCAATCCACGGCCCGGGTTTGAAAATGATGCAGGACATAAGAACTCTTTCCCCATGCAAGAAAACCTTGTGGATGGCATGTTGTGTCCAAGGTTCAGTGTAGTTGAAACCAGTGTGGCCCATGAGGCCCCGCCATGCTTGCGGGCCACATTGGTCACAAACACACATTGTGACCCTAAGCCTGAGCCCAGTCTCAGGTAAGTCTCTCAGTGGCTGGATGGGGGGTGGTGACAGCATATTGGCCTTGCCATGCCCCTAGGCCCCAATTTTTAACCATAGTTCGGGTTGTCCCTTCACTATTCCCCAGGGCTCTCTGCTTTGGAATTCCTCTTTTCTTGGGACACCTGAGGTAACAAACCTGAAAGGAGTCCTCCCATCCCACAGATTGATGAAAAAACAATTGGGATCGGGGCCAAATCCACAGAGAGCAAGATTCGACCATGGCCCATGAGGCCTCCCCAAAAACATTCGACGGCCATCGCTGATACAAAATCCAGAGACAAAAGACTGAGCACGCACGTCAGACTCACTCATTTTTCATATCCTGAAGAGTTCTTCATATAAGAACCTACACGGCACTCGAATGCACCTAAATATATAGTCTAACCTGGGCACTAATGGACTGTCTGACAACCTGAGCCCGGACCTCGTGACCAACACCCAGACAGCAGACCGCACACTGAGCACATCAGACCCCCATGGCCCTTAGGTCATCATCTCTTCCCTAACTCAGTTTCCCTGGCTTCAGAACTTAGACCTTATCTTCAATCATGTCCAAAGGGTGACTGTGATGCAGAAATCAGAACTCTTCCTTACCCATGGCAAGAAACCATATGGTTGGCATGTTGTCCAACATTTCATTGTAGGAGACACCAGCATTCCCCATGAGGCCCGCCCATTCTTGAGCGCGATGGGGGCATATAAAATCGCATTGTGACCCCTCAGCTGAGTCCTGTCCTCTAGTACGTCCTCCTCAGTGGGCTGGACCATTAGATGTCATAATGGGCTTGACATGTCCCTAGGAGGCCCCAATTTTAACCACATTTCTGGCTGTCCAGTCCCCCCGTCCCCAGGGCTCTACTCTGGAATCCCTCATTTGGTGGGACAACTGAGGTTGAAAAACAAAACAAAAACAAAATCAACAACAACAGAACAACGGGACTTTTCTTCCATCCCACAGAATGACCCCAAACTCTTTTGGGACGGGGCAAAACACCAGAGAGTAAGACTCGTCCATTTCCCATGAATTCACCGGAAATTTCACGACCATGAGTTGACACGATATCCAGAGACAAAAAACTTGAGCAAGAGCCTCACCACTCGCCTTTTTTCATATCCCGAAGAGTTCTCCTCATGGTCTGTAGATCAGTCCTGCCATACCCTATGACCCGAAACATAAGCAGAGATTTGTGTTTTCAGACAACTGTCCAACAGCACCTGCCTCCACCACCCTACACGCTCAGGCCCTGGAGCCAAACATGAAGACTGTGCTTGCCCTCTCCAAGGGAATTGTATGTGCCCATTCCAATGGGCCACCACGCTACTAATAGGATCAAACCTCCAAAAGTCCATGTGGCCATCCCTTATATTTCGGGGCTTCCCAGGGACAAACAGGGGGCAATTTGGCCACATCTGAGCACCCTACATTTGCCACTCAGACCCGTAGACTGATGTCCCCAGAGGGTAAAAGGAACGAACAGGGCCCATAGGCACCTCATCGTTATCGATGTGCTTTGGTTTCCAGGATCTCTCCTTAGATGATCCTTAGAACCCTTAGAACCCTGCTTCGTGCTGGTCGTTCATTATGAGGGACAGCCTGAGCCATCACAACAGGCTGTCGGACGGTCACACAGGAGTCCTATTCATGGACCACCCACAACTCATATCATGGCAAGCTCCAAGGTCACATGATGCCCCCAATCTTCAGGAAGCGGATCATGGAAAGAAACTCCAAGCATTAGCCCACGGCTGATCTTCGGCCTTGACTTCAGATGCCCGAGAGTCTTGATTAAGCTCTTCAGAAGTGTTACCCCTGCTTTGCCCTCACCGGGCCGACCCACAAACCTTAAGCATAGACTAGTGTTCTCAGACTTCCGTCCTCACCTCTCCTCGGACCACACGCCCTCCGATTTTGGGATTGTCCAGTGACACCGTGCTGCGCGTCTGACTGCCCTCTAGAAGAAAAAACGTGGCCATATGGGTTACCCAAAGAACCATAAAAATGAGGTGGATCATAAAACTGCATGCACTCCAATGTACACCAACTATTATAGTCTAGCATGTGCACTACTGGCACTGTCGACACAACCTGAGGCCGAATTCCCACCGACACCCAGACAGCTTGCCGTACACTGAGAACATCTGAACCGCCATGGCCTTAGGTTTCCATCTCTTTCCCAACCTGTTTTTCAGGCTACAGAAACCTAGACCTTATCTCTACTCATTA